>NW_026894169.1:0-177460 GCF_032452875.1 Bos javanicus
ATCACGTGACTGTGCAGTCAGTGATCACGTGGCTGAGCAGGCACTGATATCGTGACTGAGCATGCACTGATCATGTGCCGGGGAGCCGGGAGGCATTCCACTCTGGACAAAGGTCATGAGGAAGGAGGCTCGGCATACGCAAATGCGGGATCGAGCCTCAGAGTCCACCCGGATATTCTCGAGCATCTCCCCCAAAACCGGAGTCTGCCTACTGTATTGCTTTGTGCTCTCACCTCTGATTTCACTGGGGGCTGTCCCCCACCACCATCTCGCTCTCTCTGTCAAAGAGTTAACTTACAGCTCCAATTCATAAAGTTCCTTGTCATTCTTCCCTTTAACTTCCAGCTGAGTCTCCATCTGGAGCGCGGAACCCACCACGCTTACTAATTATGCCTGGGCTGCTAAGACCCACTCGAGAAGGTGTCTAGGGTGAGGCACCTTTCGCTATTCGAGAGGGCGCCTGCGGCCTACGTAAGTGGTGCAAACTTCTTGTCTTGAAGTTTGATTGGTCTTCCGCGTAAACCAAGCTACTCAGTCTCTTTTCTCCACCGAATTTTCCTACTGAGCTCTCCTCATACTATTATTCTTGACATCTCTGATTAGCATATAAATAGTCGCCTAGGCCATCTCTCCTTCGAATACCCTGGATCAGTTGGGGCTGGTCCCCGGCAGGTGGCGACCGAACAGGGACCTCAGGAGGCAATACTCAAAGAGCTGAGCAGACACGAACCACGCAATCAGCAGGCAATAAGCATGGAGCTCAGCAGTGACGAATCATGCTGCTCAACTGGCAATAATCAAGCACGTGACCAGGCAGGAATCACGCAGCTCAGCTGGCAATTGTCAAGCAGATGAGCCGACAGGAATCACGCAGCTCAGATGGCAATTGTCATGCAGATGAGCCGGCAGGAATCACGCAGCTCAGCAGGCCCTGATCACGTGACTCTGCAGGCACTGATCACGTGGCTGATCAAGTCCAGATCACGTGACTGAGCATGCACTGATCACGTGGCTATCATGCACTGATGACGTGACTGCGCATGCACTGATGACGTGGCTGATCGGGCACTGATCACATGGCTCATCATGCACTGATCACGTGTTTATCAGGCAATGATCAGTGACTGACAGGCGCTGATCATGGGACTGTGCACGCACTGATCACGTGGCTATCATGCACTGATCACGTGACTGCGCATGCACTGATGACGTGGCTGTTCGGGCACTGATCACGTGTTTATCAGGCAGTGATCAGTGACTGACAGGCGCTGATCAGGGGACTGTGCACGCACTGATCAGGTGGCTGATCAGGAACTGACCACCTGACCGCGCATGCAGTGATCACGTGGCTGGTCGTTCACTGATCACGTGTTTATCATACGGTGATCACGTGACTGAGAGGCGCTGATCACGTGACTGTGCCGTCAGTGATCACGTGGCTGAGCAGGCACTGATATCGTGACTGAGCATGCACTGATCATGTGCCGGGAGCCGGGGAGGCATTCCACTCTGGACAAAGGTCATGAGGAAGGAGGCTCGGCATACGCAAATGCGGGATCGAGCCTCAGGAGTCCACCCGGATATTCTCGAGCATCTCCCCCAAAAAACCGGAGTCTGCCTACTGTATTGCTTTGTGCTCTCACCTCTGATTTCACTGGGGGCTGTCCCCCACCACCATCTCGCTCTCTCTGTCAAAGAGTTAACTTACAGCTCCAATTCATAAAGTTCCTTGTCATTCTTCCCTTTAACTTCCAGCTGAGTCTCCATCTGGAGCGCGGAACCCACCACGCTTACTAATTATGCCTGGGCTGCTAAGACCCACTCGAGAAGGTGTCTAGGGTGAGGCACCTTTCGCTATTCGAGAGGGCGCCTGCGGCCTACGTAAGTGGTGCAAACTTCTTGTCTTGAAGTTTGATTGGTCTTCCGCGTAAACCAAGCTACTCAGTCTCTTTTCTCCACCGAATTTTCCTACTGAGCTCTCCTCATACTATTATTCTTGACATCTCTGATTAGCATATAAATAGTCGCCTAGGCCATCTCTCCTTCGAATACCCTGGATCAGTTGGGGCTGGTCCCCGGCAGGTGGCGACCGAACAGGGACCTCAGGAGGCAATACTCAAAGAGCTGAGCAGACACGAACCACGCAATCAGCAGGCAATAAGCATGGAGCTCAGCAGTGACGAATCATGCTGCTCAACTGGCAATAATCAAGCACGTGACCAGGCAGGAATCACGCAGCTCAGCTGGCAATTGTCAAGCAGATGAGCCGACAGGAATCACGCAGCTCAGCTGGCAATTGTCATGCAGATGAGCCGGCAGGAATCACGCAGCTCAGCAGGCCCTGATCACGTGACTCTGCAGGCACTGATCACGTGGCTGATCAAGTCCAGATCACGTGACTGAGCATGCACTGATCACGTGGCTATCATGCACTGATGACGTGACTGCGCATGCACTGATGACGTGGCTGATCGGGCACTGATCACATGGCTCATCATGCACTGATCACGTGTTTATCAGGCAATGATCAGTGACTGACAGGCGCTGATCATGGGACTGTGCACGCACTGATCACGTGGCTATCATGCACTGATCACGTGACTGCGCATGCACTGATGACGTGGCTGTTCGGGCACTGATCACGTATTTATCAGGCAGTGATCAGTGACTGACAGGCGCTGATCAGGGGACTGTGCACGCACTGATCAGGTGGCTGATCAGGAACTGACCACCTGACCGCGCATGCAGTGATCACGTGGCTGGTCGTTCACTGATCACGTGTTTATCATACGGTGATCACGTGACTGAGAGGCGCTGATCACGTGACTGTGCCGTCAGTGATCACGTGGCTGAGCAGGCACTGATATCGTGACTGAGCATGCACTGATCATGTGCCGGGAGCCGGGGAGGCATTCCACTCTGGACAAAGGTCATGAGGAAGGAGGCTCGGCATACGCAAATGCGGGATCGAGCCTCAGGAGTCCACCCGGATATTCTCGAGCATCTCCCCCAAAAAAACCAGAGTCTGCCTACTGTATTGCTTTGTGCTCTCACCTCTGATTTCACTGGGGGCTGTCCCCCACCACCATCTCGCTCTCTCTGTCAAAGAGTTAACTTACAGCTCCAATTCATAAAGTTCCTTGTCATTCTTCCCTTTAACTTCCAGCTGAGTCTCCATCTGGAGCGCGGAACCCACCACGCTTACTAATTATGCCTGGGCTGCTAAGACCCACTCGAGAAGGTGTCTAGGGTGAGGCACCTTTCGCTATTCGAGAGGGCGCCTGCGGCCTACGTAAGTGGTGCAAACTTCTTGTCTTGAAGTTTGATTGGTCTTCCGCGTAAACCAAGCTACTCAGTCTCTTTTCTCCACCGAATTTTCCTACTGAGCTCTCCTCATACTATTATTCTTGACATCTCTGATTAGCATATAAATAGTCGCCTAGGCCATCTCTCCTTCGAATACCCTGGATCAGTTGGGGCTGGTCCCCGGCAGGTGGCGACCGAACAGGGACCTCAGGAGGCAATACTCAAAGAGCTGAGCAGACACGAACCACGCAATCAGCAGGCAATAAGCATGGAGCTCAGCAGTGACGAATCATGCTGCTCAACTGGCAATAATCAAGCACGTGACCAGGCAGGAATCACGCAGCTCAGCTGGCAATTGTCAAGCAGATGAGCCGACAGGAATCACGCAGCTCAGCTGGCAATTGTCATGCAGATGAGCCGGCAGGAATCACGCAGCTCAGCAGGCCCTGATCACGTGACTCTGCAGGCACTGATCACGTGGCTGATCAAGTCCAGATCACGTGACTGAGCATGCACTGATCACGTGGCTATCATGCACTGATGACGTGGCTGATCGGGCACTGATCACATGGCTCATCATGCACTGATCACGTGTTTATCAGGCAATGATCAGTGACTGACAGGCGCTGATCATGGGACTGTGCACGCACTGATCACGTGGCTATCATGCACTGATCACGTGACTGCGCATGCACTGATGACGTGGCTGTTCGGGCACTGATCACGTGTTTATCAGGCAGTGATCAGTGACTGACAGGCGCTGATCAGGGGACTGTGCACGCACTGATCAGGTGGCTGATCAGGAACTGACCACCTGACCGCGCATGCAGTGATCACGTGGCTGGTCGTTCACTGATCACGTGTTTATCATACGGTGATCACGTGACTGAGAGGCGCTGATCACGTGACTGTGCCGTCAGTGATCACGTGGCTGAGCAGGCACTGATATCGTGACTGAGCATGCACTGATCATGTGCCGGGAGCCGGGGAGGCATTCCACTCTGGACAAAGGTCATGAGGAAGGAGGCTCGGCATACGCAAATGCGGGATCGAGCCTCAGGAGTCCACCCGGATATTCTCGAGCATCTCCCCCCAAAAAACCGGAGTCTGCCTACTGTATTGCTTTGTGCTCTCACCTCTGATTTCACTGGGGGCTGTCCCCCACCACCATCTCGCTCTCTCTGTCAAAGAGTTAACTTACAGCTCCAATTCATAAAGTTCCTTGTCATTCTTCCCTTTAACTTCCAGCTGAGTCTCCATCTGGAGCGCGGAACCCACCACGCTTACTAATTATGCCTGGGCTGCTAAGACCCACTCGAGAAGGTGTCTAGGGTGAGGCACCTTTCGCTATTCGAGAGGGCGCCTGCGGCCTACGTAAGTGGTGCAAACTTCTTGTCTTGAAGTTTGATTGGTCTTCCGCGTAAACCAAGCTACTCAGTCTCTTTTCTCCACCGAATTTTCCTACTGAGCTCTCCTCATACTATTATTCTTGACATCTCTGATTAGCATATAAATAGTCGCCTAGGCCATCTCTCCTTCGAATACCCTGGATCAGTTGGGGCTGGTCCCCGGCAGGTGGCGACCGAACAGGGACCTCAGGAGGCAATACTCAAAGAGCTGAGCAGACACGAACCACGCAATCAGCAGGCAATAAGCATGGAGCTCAGCAGTGACGAATCATGCTGCTCAACTGGCAATAATCAAGCACGTGACCAGGCAGGAATCACGCAGCTCAGCTGGCAATTGTCAAGCAGATGAGCCGACAGGAATCACGCAGCTCAGATGGCAATTGTCATGCAGATGAGCCGGCAGGAATCACGCAGCTCAGCAGGCCCTGATCACGTGACTCTGCAGGCACTGATCACGTGGCTGATCAAGTCCAGATCACGTGACTGAGCATGCACTGATCACGTGGCTATCATGCACTGATGACGTGACTGCGCATGCACTGATGACGTGGCTGATCGGGCACTGATCACATGGCTCATCATGCACTGATCACGTGTTTATCAGGCAATGATCAGTGACTGACAGGCGCTGATCATGGGACTGTGCACTGATCACGTGGCTATCATGCACTGATCACGTGACTGCGCATGCACTGATGACGTGGCTGTTCGGGCACTGATCACGTGTTTATCAGGCAGTGATCAGTGACTGACAGGCGCTGATCAGGGGACTGTGCACGCACTGATCAGGTGGCTGATCAGGAACTGACCACCTGACCGCGCATGCAGTGATCACGTGGCTGGTCGTTCACTGATCACGTGTTTATCATACGGTGATCACGTGACTGAGAGGCGCTGATCACGTGACTGTGCCGTCAGTGATCACGTGGCTGAGCAGGCACTGATATCGTGACTGAGCATGCACTGATCATGTGCCGGGAGCCGGGGAGGCATTCCACTCTGGACAAAGGTCATGAGGAAGGAGGCTCGGCATACGCAAATGCGGGATCGAGCCTCAGGAGTCCACCCGGATATTCTCGAGCATCTCCCCCAAAACCAGAGTCTGCCTACTGTATTGCTTTGTGCTCTCACCTCTGATTTCACTGGGGGCTGTCCCCCACCACCATCTCGCTCTCTCTGTCAAAGAGTTAACTTACAGCTCCAATTCATAAAGTTCCTTGTCATTCTTCCCTTTAACTTCCAGCTGAGTCTCCATCTGGAGCGCGGAACCCACCACGCTTACTAATTATGCCTGGGCTGCTAAGACCCACTCGAGAAGGTGTCTAGGGTGAGGCACCTTTCGCTATTCGAGAGGGCGCCTGCGGCCTACGTAAGTGGTGCAAACTTCTTGTCTTGAAGTTTGATTGGTCTTCCGCGTAAACCAAGCTACTCAGTCTCTTTTCTCCACCGAATTTTCCTACTGAGCTCTCCTCATACTATTATTCTTGACATCTCTGATTAGCATATAAATAGTCGCCTAGGCCATCTCTCCTTCGAATACCCTGGATCAGTTGGGGCTGGTCCCCGGCAGGTGGCGACCGAACAGGGACCTCAGGAGGCAATACTCAAAGAGCTGAGCAGACACGAACCACGCAATCAGCAGGCAATAAGCATGGAGCTCAGCAGTGACGAATCATGCTGCTCAACTGGCAATAATCAAGCACGTGACCAGGCAGGAATCACGCAGCTCAGCTGGCAATTGTCAAGCAGATGAGCCGACAGGAATCACGCAGCTCAGATGGCAATTGTCATGCAGATGAGCCGGCAGGAATCACGCAGCTCAGCAGGCCCTGATCACGTGACTCTGCAGGCACTGATCACGTGGCTGATCAAGTCCAGATCACGTGACTGAGCATGCACTGATCACGTGGCTATCATGCACTGATGACGTGACTGCGCATGCACTGATGACGTGGCTGATCAGGCACTGATCACATGGCTCATCATGCACTGATCACGTGTTTATCAGGCAATGATCAGTGACTGACAGGCGCTGATCATGGGACTGTGCACGCACTGATCACGTGGCTATCATGCACTGATCACGTGACTGCGCATGCACTGATGACGTGGCTGTTCGGGCACTGATCACGTGTTTATCAGGCAGTGATCAGTGACTGACAGGCGCTGATCAGGGGACTGTGCACGCACTGATCAGGTGGCTGATCAGGAACTGACCACCTGACCGCGCATGCAGTGATCACGTGGCTGGTCGTTCACTGATCACGTGTTTATCATACGGTGATCACGTGACTGAGAGGCGCTGATCACGTGACTGTGCCGTCAGTGATCACGTGGCTGAGCAGGCACTGATATCGTGACTGAGCATGCACTGATCATGTGCCGGGAGCCGGGGAGGCATTCCACTCTGGACAAAGGTCATGAGGAAGGAGGCTCGGCATACGCAAATGCGGGATCGAGCCTCAGGAGTCCACCCGGATATTCTCGAGCATCTCCCCCCCAAAAAACCGGAGTCTGCCTACTGTATTGCTTTGTGCTCTCACCTCTGATTTCACTGGGGGCTGTCCCCCACCACCATCTCGCTCTCTCTGTCAAAGAGTTAACTTACAGCTCCAATTCATAAAGTTCCTTGTCATTCTTCCCTTTAACTTCCAGCTGAGTCTCCATCTGGAGCGCGGAACCCACCACGCTTACTAATTATGCCTGGGCTGCTAAGACCCACTCGAGAAGGTGTCTAGGGTGAGGCACCTTTCGCTATTCGAGAGGGCGCCTGCGGCCTACGTAAGTGGTGCAAACTTCTTGTCTTGAAGTTTGATTGGTCTTCCGCGTAAACCAAGCTACTCAGTCTCTTTTCTCCACCGAATTTTCCTACTGAGCTCTCCTCATACTATTATTCTTGACATCTCTGATTAGCATATAAATAGTCGCCTAGGCCATCTCTCCTTCGAATACCCTGGATCAGTTGGGGCTGGTCCCCGGCAGGTGGCGACCGAACAGGGACCTCAGGAGGCAATACTCAAAGAGCTGAGCAGACACGAACCACGCAATCAGCAGGCAATAAGCATGGAGCTCAGCAGTGACGAATCATGCTGCTCAACTGGCAATAATCAAGCACGTGACCAGGCAGGAATCACGCAGCTCAGCTGGCAATTGTCAAGCAGATGAGCCGACAGGAATCACGCAGCTCAGATGGCAATTGTCATGCAGATGAGCCGGCAGGAATCACGCAGCTCAGCAGGCCCTGATCACGTGACTCTGCAGGCACTGATCACGTGGCTGATCAAGTCAAGATCACGTGACTGAGCAGGCACTGATCACGTGGCTATCATGCACTGATGACGTGACTGCGCATGCACTGATAACGTGGCTGATCAGGCACTGATCACTTGGCTCATCATGCACTGATCACGTGTTTATCAGGCAATGATCTGTGACTGACAGGCGCTGATCATGGGACTGTGCACGCACTGATCACGTGGCTATCATGCACTGATCACGTGACTGCGCATGCACTGATGACGTGGCTGTTCGGGCACTGATCACGTGTTTATCAGGCAGTGATCAGTGACTGACAGGCGCTGATCAGGGGACTGTGCACGCACTGATCAGGTGGCTGATCAGGAACTGACCACCTGACCTCGCATGCAGTGATCACGTGGCTGGTCGTTCACTGATCACGTGTTTATCATACGGTGATCACGTGACTGAGAGGCGCTGATCACGTGACTGTGCCGTCAGTGATCACGTGGCTGAGCAGGCACTGATATCGTGACTGAGCATGCACTGATCATGTGCCGGGAGCCGGGGAGGCATTCCACTCTGGACAAAGGTCATGAGGAAGGAGGCTCGGCATACGCAAATGCGGGATCGAGCCTCAGGAGTCCACCCGGATATTCTCGAGCATCTCCCCCCAAAAAAACCGGAGTCTGCCTACTGTATTGCTTTGTGCTCTCACCTCTGATTTCACTGGGGGCTGTCCCCCACCACCATCTCGCTCTCTCTGTCAAAGAGTTAACTTACAGCTCCAATTCATAAAGTTCCTTGTCATTCTTCCCTTTAACTTCCAGCTGAGTCTCCATCTGGAGCGGAACCCACCACGCTTACTAATTATGCCTGGGCTGCTAAGACCCACTCGAGAAGGTGTCTAGGGTGAGGCACCTTTCGCTATTCGAGAGGGCGCCTGCGGCCTACGTAAGTGGTGCAAACTTCTTGTCTTGAAGTTTGATTGGTCTTCCGCGTAAACCAAGCTACTCAGTCTCTTTTCTCCACCGAATTTTCCTACTGAGCTCTCCTCATACTATTATTCTTGACATCTCTGATTGGCATATAAATAGTCGCCTAGGCCATCTCTCCTTCGAATACCCTGGATCAGTTGGGGCTGGTCCCCGGCAGGTGGCGACCGAACAGGGACCTCAGGAGGCAATACTCAAAGAGCTGAGCAGACACGAACCACGCAATCAGCAGGCAATAAGCATGGAGCTCAGCAGTGACAAATCATGCTGCTCAACTGGCAATAATCAAGCACGTGACCAGGCAGGAATCACGCAGCTCAGCTGGCAATTGTCAAGCAGATGAGCCGACAGGAATCACGCAGCTCAGATGGCAATTGTCATGCAGATGAGCCGGCAGGAATCACGCAGCTCAGCAGGCCCTGATCACGTGACTCTGCAGGCACTGATCACGTGGCTGATCAAGTCCAGATCACGTGACTGAGCATGCACTGATCACGTGGCTATCATGCACTGATGACGTGACTGCGCATGCACTGATGACGTGGCTGATCGGGCACTGATCACATGGCTCATCATGCACTGATCACGTGTTTATCAGGCAATGATCAGTGACTGACAGGCGCTGATCATGGGACTGTGCACGCACTGATCACGTGGCTATCATGCACTGATCACGTGACTGCGCATGCACTGATGACGTGGCTGTTCGGGCACTGATCACGTGTTTATCAGGCAGTGATCAGTGACTGACAGGCGCTGATCAGGGGACTGTGCACTGATCAGGTGGCTGATCAGGAACTGACCACCTGACCGCGCATGCAGTGATCACGTGGCTGGTCGTTCACTGATCACGTGTTTATCATACGGTGATCACGTGACTGAGAGCGCTGATCACGTGACTGTGCCGTCAGTGATCACGTGGCTGAGCAGGCACTGATATCGTGACTGAGCATGCACTGATCATGTGCCGGGAGCCGGGAGGCATTCCACTCTGGACAAAGGTCATGAGGAAGGAGGCTCGGCATACGCAAATGCGGGATCGAGCCTCAGGAGTCCACCCGGATATTCTCGAGCATCTCCCCCCAAAAAACCGGAGTCTGCCTACTGTATTGCTTTGTGCTCTCACCTCTGATTTCACTGGGGGCTGTCCCCCACCACCATCTCGCTCTCTCTGTCAAAGAGTTAACTTACAGCTCCAATTCATAAAGTTCCTTGTCATTCTTCCCTTTAACTTCCAGCTGAGTCTCCATCTGGAGCTCGGAACCCACCACGCTTACTAATTATGCCTGGGCTGCTAAGACCCACTCGAGAAGGTGTCTAGGGTGAGGCACCTTTCGGTATTCGAGAGGGCGCCTGCGGCCTACGTAAGTGGTGCAAACTTCTTGTCTTGAAGTTTGATTGGTCTTCCGCGTAAACCAAGCTACTCAGTCTCTTTTCTCCACCGAATTTTCCTACTGAGCTCTCCTCATACTCTTATTCTTGACATCTCTGATTAGCATATAAATAGTCGCCTAGGCCATCTCTCCTTCGAATACCCTGGATCAGTTGGGGCTGGTCCCCGGCAGGTGGCGACCGAACAGGGACCTCAGGAGGCAATACTCAAAGAGCTGAGCAGACACGAACCACGCAATCAGCAGGCAATAAGCATGGAGCTCAGCAGTGACGAATCATGCTGCTCAACTGGCAATAATCAAGCACGTGACCAGGCAGGAATCACGCAGCTCAGCTGGCAATTGTCAAGCAGATGAGCCGACAGGAATCACGCAGCTTAGATGGCAATTCTCATGCAGATGAGCTGGCAGGAATCACGCAGCTCAGCAGGCCCTGATCACGTGACTCTGCAGGCACTGATCACGTGGCTGATCAAGTACAGATCACGTGACTGAGCATGCACTGATCACGTGGCTATCATGCACTGATGACGTGACTGCGCATGCAGATGACGTGGCTGATCGGGCACTGATCACATGGCTCATCATGCACTGATCACGTGTTTATCAGGCAATGATCAGTGACTGACAGGCGCTGATCATGGGACTGTGCACGCACTGATCACGTGGCTATCATGCACTGATCACGTGACTGCCCATGCACTGATGACGTGGCTGTTCGGGCACTGATCACGTGTTTATCAGGCGGTGATCAGTGACTGACAGGCGCTGATCAGGGGACTGTGCACGCACAGATCAGGTGGCTGATCAGGAACTGACCACCTGACCGCGCATGCAGTGATCACGTGGCTGGTCGTTCACTGATCACGTGTTAATCATACGGTGATCACGTGACTGAGAGGCGCTGATCACGTGACTGTGCCGTCAGTGATCACGTGGCTGAGCAGGCACTGATATCGTGACTGAGCATGCACTGATCATGTGCCGGGAGCCGGGGAGGCATTCCACTCTGGACAAAGGTCATGAGGAAGGAGGCTCGGCATACGCAAATGCGGGATCGAGCCTCAGGAGTCCACCCGGATATTCTCGAGCATCTCCCCCAAAAACCGGAGTCTGCCTACTGTATTGCTTTGTGCTCTCACCTCTGATTTCACTGGGGGCTGTCCCCCACCACCATCTAGCTCTCTCTGTCAAAGAGTTAACTTACAGCTCCAATTCATAAAGTTCCTTGTCATTCTTCCCTTTAACTTCCAGCTGAGTCTCCATCTGGAGCGCGGAACCCACCACGCTTACTAATTATGCCTGGGCTGCTAAGACCCACTCGAGAAGGTGTCTAGGGTGAGGCACCTTTCGCTATTCGAGAGGGCGCCTGCCCTACGTAAGTGGTGCAAACTTCTTGTCTTGAAGTTTGATTGGTCTTCCGCGTAAACCAAGCTACTCAGTCTCTTTTCTCCACCGAATTTTCCTACTGAGCTCTCCTCATACTATTATTCTTGACATCTCTGATTAGCATATAAATAGTCGCCTAGGCCATCTCTCCTTCGAATACCCTGGATCAGTTGGGGCTGGTCCCCGGCAGGTGGCGACCGAACAGGGACCTCAGGAGGCAATACTCAAAGAGCTGAGCAGACACGAACCACGCAATCAGCAGGCAATAAGCATGGAGCTCAGCAGTGACGAATCATGCTGCTCAACTGGCAATAATCAAGCACGTGACCAGGCAGGAATCACGCAGCTCAGCTGGCAATTGTCAAGCAGATGAGCCGACAGGAATCACGCAGCTCAGATGGCAATTGTCATGCAGATGAGCCGGCAGGAATCACGCAGCTCAGCAGGCCCTGATCACGTGACTCTGCAGGCACTGATCACGTGGCTGATCAAGTCCAGATCACGTGACTGAGCATGCACTGATCACGTGGCTATCATGCACTGATGACGTGACTGCGCATGCACTGATGACGTGGCTGATCAGGCACTGATCACATGGCTCATCATGCACTGATCACGTGTTTATCAGGCAATGATCAGTGACTGACAGGCGCTGATCATGGGACTGTGCACGCACTGATCACGTGGCTATCATGCACTGATCACGTGACTGCGCATGCACTGATGACGTGGCTGTTCGGGCACTGATCACGTGTTTATCAGGCAGTGATCAGTGACTGACAGGCGCTGATCAGGGGACTGTGCACGCACTGATCAGGTGGCTGATCAGGAACTGACCACCTGACCGCGCATGCAGTGATCACGTGGCTGGTCGTTCACTGATCACGTGTTTATCATACGGTGATCACGTGACTGAGAGGCGCTGATCACGTGACTGTGCCGTCAGTGATCACGTGGCTGAGCAGGCACTGATATCGTGACTGAGCATGCACTGATCATGTGCCGGGAGCCGGGGAGGCATTCCACTCTGGACAAAGGTCATGAGGAAGGAGGCTCGGCATACGCAAATGCGGGATCGAGCCTCAGGAGTCCACCCGGATATTCTCGAGCATCTCCCCCCAAAAAACCAGAGTCTGCCTACTGTATTGCTTTGTGCTCTCACCTCTGATTTCACTGGGGGCTGTCCCCCACCACCATCTCGCTCTCTCTGTCAAAGAGTTAACTTACAGCTCCAATTCATAAAGTTCCTTGTCATTCTTCCCTTTAACTTCCAGCTGAGTCTCCATCTGGAGCGCGGAACCCACCACGCTTACTAATTATGCCTGGGCTGCTAAGACCCACTCGAGAAGGTGTCTAGGGTGAGGCACCTTTCGCTATTCGAGAGGGCGCCTGCGGCCTACGTAAGTGGTGCAAACTTCTTGTCTTGAAGTTTGATTGGTCTTCCGCGTAAACCAAGCTACTCAGTCTCTTTTCTCCACCGAATTTTCCTACTGAGCTCTCCTCATACTATTATTCTTGACATCTCTGATTAGCATATAAATAGTCGCCTAGGCCATCTCTCCTTCGAATACCCTGGATCAGTTGGGGCTGGTCCCCGGCAGGTGGCGACCGAACAGGGACCTCAGGAGGCAATACTCAAAGAGCTGAGCAGACACGAACCACGCAATCAGCAGGCAATAAGCATGGAGCTCAGCAGTGACGAATCATGCTGCTCAACTGGCAATAATCAAGCACGTGACCAGGCAGGAATCACGCAGCTCAGCTGGCAATTGTCAAGCAGATGAGCCGACAGGAATCACGCAGCTCAGATGGCAATTGTCATGCAGATGAGCCGGCAGGAATCACGCAGCTCAGCAGGCCCTGATCACGTGACTCTGCAGGCACTGATCACGTGGCTGATCAAGTACAGATCACGTGACTGAGCAGGCACTGATCACGTGGCTATCATGCACTGATGACGTGACTGCGCATGCACTGATGACGTGGCTGATCGGGCACTGATCACATGGCTCATCATGCACTGATCACGTGTTTATCAGGCAATGATCAGTGACTGACAGGCGCTGATCATGGGACTGTGCACGCACTGATCACGTGGCTATCATGCACTGATCACGTGACTGCGCATGCACTGATGACGTGGCTGTTCGGGCACTGATCACGTGTTTATCAGGCAGTGTTCAGTGACTGACAGGCGCTGATCAGGGGACTGTGCACGCACTGATCAGGTGGCTGATAAGGAACTGACCACCTGACTGCGCATGCAGTGATCACGTGGCTGGTCGTTCACTGATCACGTGTTTTTCATACGGTGATCACGTGACTGAGAGGCGCTGATCACGTGACTGTGCTGTCAGTGATCACCTGGCTGAGCAGGCACTGATATCGTGACTGAGCATGCACTGATCATGTGCCGGGAGCCGGGGAGGCATTCCACTCTGGACAAAGGTCATGAGGAAGGAGGCTCGGCATACGCAAATGCGGGATCGAGCCTCAGGAGTCCAGCCGGATATTCTCGAGCATCTCCCCCAAAAAAACCAGAGTCTGCCTACTGTATTGCTTTGTGCTCTCACCTCTGATTTCACTGGGGGCTGTCCCCCACCACAATCTCGCTCTCTCTGTCAAAGAGTTAAATTACAGCTCCAATTCATAAAGTTCCTTGTCATTCTTCCCTTTAACTTCCAGCTGAGTCTCCATCTGGAGCGCGGAACCCACCACGCTTACTAATTATGCCTGGGCTCCTAAGACCCACTCGAGAAGGTGTCTAGGGTGAGGCACCTTTCACTATTCGAGAGGGCGCCTGCGGCCTACGTAAGTGGTGCAAACTTCTTGTCTTGAAGTTTGATTGGTCTTCCGCGTAAACCAAGCTACTCAGTCTCTTTTCTCCACCGAATTTTCCTACTGAGCTCTCCTCATACTATTATTTTTGACATCTCTGATTAGCATATAAATAGTCGCCCTGGCCATCTCTCCTTCGAATACCCTGGATCAGTTGGGGCTGGTCCCCGGCAGGTGGCGACCGAACAGGGACCTCAGGAGGCGATACTCAAAGAGCTGAGCAGACACGAACCACGCAATCAGCAGGCAATAAGCATGGAGCTCAGCAGTGACGAATCATGCTGCTCAACTGGCAATAATCAAGCACGTGACCAGGCAGGAATCACGAAGCTCAGCTGGCAATTGTCAAGCAGATGAGCCGACAGGAATCACGCAGCTCAGATGGCAATTGTCATGCAGATGAGCCGGCAGGAATCACGCAGCTCAGCAGGCCCTGATCACGTGACTCTGCAGGCACTGATCACGTGGCTGATCAAGTCCAGATCACGTGACTGAGCAGGCACTGATCACGTGGCTATCATGCACTGATGACGTGACTGCGCATGCACTGATGACGTGGCTGATCGGGCACTGATCACATGGCTCATCATGCACTGATCACGTGTTTATCAGGCAATGATCAGTGACTGACAGGCGCTGATCTTGGGACTGTGCACGCACTGATCACGTGGCTATCATGCACTGATCACGTGACTGCGCATGCACTGATGACGTGGCTGTTCGGGCACTGATCACGTGTTTATCAGGCAGTGATCAGTGACTGACAGGCGCTGATCAGGGGACTGTGCACGCACTGATCAGGTGGCTGATCAGGAACTGACCACCTGACCGGGCATGCAGTGATCACGTGGCTGGTCGTTCACTGATCACGTGTTTATCATACGGTGATCACGTGACTGAGAGGCGCTGATCACGTGACTGTGCCGTCAGTGATCACGTGGCTGAGCAGGCACTGATATCGTGACTGAGCATGCACTGATCATGTGCCGGGAGCCGGGAGGCATTCCACTCTGGACAAAGGTCATGAGGAAGGAGGCTCGGCATACGCAAATGCGGGATCGAGCCTCAGGAGTCCACCCGGATGTTCTCGAGCATCTCCCCCCCAGAAAAAAACCAGAGTCTGCCTACTGTATTGCTTTGTGCTCTCACCTCTGATTTCACTGGGGGCTGTCCCCCACCACCATCTCGCTCTGTCTGTCAAAGAGTTAACTTACAGCTCCAATTCATAAAGTTCCTTGTCATTCTTCCCTTTAACTTCCAGCTGAGTCTCCATCTGGAGCGCGGAACCCACCACGCTTACTAATTATGCCTGGGCTGCTAAGACCCACTCGAGAAGGTGTCTAGGGTGAGGCACCTTTCGCTATTCGAGAGGCGCCTGCGGCCTACGTAAGTGGTGCAAACTTATTGTCTTGAAGATGATTGGTCTTCCGCGTAAACCAAGCTACTCAGTCTCTTTTCTCCACCGAATTTTCCGACTGAGCTCTCCTCATACTATTATTCTTGACATCTCTGATTAGCATATAAAGAGTCGCCTAGGCCATCTCTCCTTCGAATACCCTGGATCAGTTGGGGCTGGTCCCCGGCAGGTGGCGACCGAACAGGGACCTCAGGAGGCAATATTCAAAGAGCTGAGCAGACACGAACCACGCAATCAGCAGGCAATAAGCATGGAGCTCAGCAGGGACGAATCATGCTGCTCAACTGGCAATAATCAAGCACGTGACCAGTCAGGAATCACGCAGCTCAGCTGGCAATTGTCAAGCAGATGAGCCGACAGGAATCACGCAGCTCAGATGGCAATTGTCATGCAGATGAGCCGGCAGGAATCACGCAGCTCAGCAGGCCCTGATCACGTGACTCTGCAGGCACTGATCACGTGGCTGATCAAGTCCAAATCACGTGACTGAGCATGCACTGATCACGTGGCTATCATGCACTGATGACGTGACTGCGCATGCACTGATGACGTGGCTGATCAGGCACTGATCACATGGCTCATCATGCACTGCTCACGTGTTTATCAGGCAATGATCAGTGACTGACAGGCGCTGATCATGGGACTGTGCACGCACTGATCACGTGGCTATCATGCACTGATCACGTGACTGCGCATGCACTGATGACGTGGCTGTTCGGGCACTGATCACGTGTTTATCAGGCAGTGATCAGTGACTGACAGGCGCTGATCAGGGGACTGTGCACCCACTGATCAGGTGGCTGATCAGGAACTGACCACCTGACTGCGCATGCAGTGATCACGTGGCTGGTCGTTCACTGATCACGTGTTTATCATACGGTGATCACGTGACTGAGAGGCGCTGATCACGTGACTGTGCCGTCAGTGATCACGTGGCTGAGCAGGCACTGATATCGTGACTGAGCATGCACTGATCATGTGCCGGGAGCCGGGGAGGCATTCCACTCTGGACAAAGGTCATGAGGAAGGAGGCTCGGCATACGCAAATGCGGGATCGAGCCTCAGGGTTCCACCCGGATATTCTCGAGCATCTCCCCCAAAAAAACCAGAGTCTGCCTACTGTATTGCTTTGTGCTCTCACCTCTGATTTCACTGGGGGCTGTCCCCCACCACAATCTCGCCCTCTCTGTCAAAGAGTTAACTTACAGCTCCAATTCATAAAGTTCCTTGTCATTCTTCCCTTTAACTTCCAGCTGAGTCTTCATCTGGAGCGCGGAACCCACCACGCTTACTAATTATGCCTGGGCTGCTAAGACCCACTCGAGAAGGTGTCTAGGGTGAGGCACCTTTCGCTATTCGAGAGGCGCCTGCGGCCTACGTAAGTGGTGCAAACTTCTTGTCTTGAAGTTTGATTGGTCTTCCGCGTAAACCAAGCTACTCAGTCTCTTTTCTCCACCGAATTTTCCTACTGAGCTCTCCTCATACTATTATTTTTGACATCTCTGATTAGCATATAAATAGTCGCCCTGGCCATCTCTCCTTCGAATACCCTGGATCAGTTGGGGCTGGTCCCCGGCAGGTGGCGACCGAACAGGGACCTCAGGAGGCAATACTCAAAGAGCTGAGCAGACACGAACCACGCAATCAGCAGGCAATAAGCATGGAGCTCAGCAGTGACGAATCATGCTGCTCAACTGGCAATAATCAAGCACGTGACCAGGCAGGAATCACGCAGCTCACCTGGCAATTGTCAAGCAGATGAGCCGACAGGAATCACGCAGCTCAGATGGCAATTGTCATGCAGATAAGCCGGCAGGAATCACGCAGCTCAGCAGGCCCTGATCACGTGACTCTGCAGGCACTGATCACGTGGCTGATCAAGTCCAGATCACGTGACTGAGCATGCACTGATCACGTGGCTATCATGCACTGATGACGTGACTGCGCATGCACTGATGACGTGGCTGATCAGGCACTGATCACATGGCTCATCATGCACTGATCACGTGTTTATCAGGCAATGCTCAGTGACTGACAGGCGCTGATCATGGGACTGTGCACGCACTGATCACGTGGCTATCATGCACTGATCACGTGACTGCGCATGCACTGATGACGTGGCTGTTCGGGCACTGATCACGTGTTTATCAGGCAGTGATCAGTGACTGACAGGCGCTGATCAGGGGACTGTGCACGCACTGATCAGGTGGCTGATCAGGAACTGACCACCTGACTGCGCATGCAGTGATCACGTGGCTGGTCGTTCACTGATCACGTGTTTATCATACGGTGATCACGTGACTGAGAGGCGCTGATCACGTGACTGTGCCGTCAGTGATCACCTGGCTGAGCAGGCACTGATATCGTGACTGAGCATGCACTGATCATGTGCCGGGAGCCGGGGAGGCATTCCACTCTGGACAAAGGTCATGAGGAAGGAGGCTCGGCATACGCAAATGCGGGATCGAGCCTCAGGAGTCCAGCCGGATATTCTCGAGCATCTCCCCCAAAAAAACCAGAGTCTGCCTATTGTATTGCTTTGTGCTCTCACCTCTGATTTCACTGGGGGCTGTCCCCCACCACCATCTCGCTCTCTCTGTCAAAGAGTTAACTTACAGCTCCAATTCATAAAGTTCCTTGTCATTCTTCCCTTTAACTTCCAGCTGAGTCTCCATCTGGAGCGCGGAACCCACCACGCTTACTAATTATGCCTGGGCTGCTAAGACCCACTCGAGAAGGTGTCTAGGGTGAGGCACCTTTCGCTATTCGAGAGGGCGCCTGCGCCCTACGTAAGTGGTGCAAACTTCTTGTCTTGAAGTTTGATTGGTCTTCCGCGTAAACCAAGCTACTCAGTCTCTTTTCTCCACCGAATTTTCCTACTGAGCTCTCCTCATACTATTATTCTTGACATCTCTGATTAGCATATAAATAGTCGCCCTGGCCATCTCTCCTTCGAATACCCTGGATCAGTTGGGGCTGGTCCCCGGCAGGTGGCGACCGAACAGGGACCTCAGGAGGCGATACTCAAAGAGCTGAGCAGACACGAACCACGCAATCAGCAGGCAATAAGCATGGAGCTCAGCAGTGACGAATCATGCTGCTCAACTGGCAATAATCAAGCACGTGACCAGGCAGGAATCACGCAGCTCAGCTGGCAATTGTCAAGCAGATGAGCCGACAGGAATCACGCAGCTCAGATGGCAATTGTCATGCAGATGAGCCGGCAGGAATCACGCAGCTCAGCAGGCCCTGATCACGTGACTCTGCAGGCACTGATCACGTGGCTGATCAAGTACAGATCACGTGACGGCGAATGCACTGATGACGTGGCTGATCGGGCACTGATCACATCGCTCATCATGCACTAATCACGTGTTTATCAGGCAATGATCAGTGACTGACAGGCGCTGATCATGGGACTGTGCACGCACTGATCACGTGGCTATCATGCACTGATCACGTGACTGCGCATGCACTGATGACGTGGCTGTTCGGGCACTGATCACGTGTTTATCAGGCAGTGATCAGTGACTGACAGGCGCTGATCAGGGGACTGTGCACGCACTGATCAGGTGGCTGATCAGGAACTGACCACCTGACTGCGCATGCAGTGATCACGTGGCTGGTCGTTCACTGATCACGTGTTTTTCATACGGTGATCACGTGACTGAGAGGCGCTGATCACGTGACTGTGCCGTCAGTGATCACCTGGCTGAGCAGGCACTGATATCGTGACTGAGCATGCACTGATCATGTGCCGGGAGCCGGGGAGGCATTCCACTCTGGACAAAGGTCATGAGGAAGGAGGCTCGGCATATGCAAATGCGGGATCGAGCCTCAGGAGTCCACCCGGATATTCTCGAGCATCTCCCCCCCAAAACCAGAGTCTGCCTACTCTATTGCTTTGTGCTCTCACCTCTGATTTCACTGGGGGCTGTCCCCCACCACCATCTCTCTCTCTGTCAAAGAGTTAACTTACAGCTCCAATTCATAAAGTTCCTTGTCATTCTTCCCTTTAACTTCCAGCTGAGTCTCCATCTGGAGCGGGGAACCCACCACGCTTACAAATTATGTCTGGGCTGCTAAGACCCACTCGAGAAGGTGTCTAGGGTGAGGCACCTTTCGCTATTCGAGAGGGCGCCTGCGGCCTACGTAAGTGGTGCAAACTTCTTGTCTTGAAGTTTGATTGGTCTTCCGCGTAAACCAAGCTACTCAGTCTCTTTTCTCCACCGAATTTTCCTACTGAGCTCTCCTCATACTATTATTCTTGACATCTCTGATTAGCATATAAATAGTCGCCTAGGCCATCTCTCCTTCGAATACCCTGGATCAGTTGGGGCTGGTCCCCGGCAGGTGGCGACCAAACAGGGACCTCAGGAGGCGATACTCAAAGAGCTGAGCAGACACGAACCACGCAATCAGCAGGCAATAAGCATGGAGCTCAGCAGTGACGAATCATGCTGCTCAACTGGCAATAATCAAGCACGTGACCAGGCAGGAATCACGCAGCTCAGCTGGCAATTGTCAAGCAGATGAGCCGACAGGAATCACGCAGCTCAGATGGCAATTGTCATGCAGATGAGCCGGCAGGAATCACGCAGCTCAGCAGGCCCTGATCACGTGACTCTGCAGGCACTGATCACGTGGCTGATCAAGTACAGATCACGTGACTGAGCAGGCACTGATCACGTGGCTATGATGCACTGATGACGTGACTGCGCATGCACTGATGACGTGGCTGATCGGGCACTGATCACATGGCTCATCATGCACTGATCACGTGTTTATCAGGCAATGATCAGTGACTGACAGGCGCTGATCATCGGACTGTGCACGCACTGATCACGTGGGTATCATGCACTGATCACGTGACTGCGCATGCACTGATGACGTGGCTGTTCGGGCACTGATCACGTGTTTATCAGGCAGTGTTCAGTGACTGACAGGCGCTGATCAGGGGACTGTGCACGCACTGATCAGGTGGCTGATAAGGAACTGACCACCTGAATGCGCATGCAGTGATCACGTGGCTGGTCGTTCACTGATCATGTGTTTTTCATACGGTGATCACGTGACTGAGAGGCGCTGATCACGTGACTGTGCCGTCAGTGATCACCTGGCTGAGCAGGCACTGATATCGTGACTGAGCATGCACTGATCATGTGCCGGGAGCCGGGGAGGCATTCCACTCTGGACAAAGGTCATGAGGAAGGAGGCTCGGCATACGCAAATGCGGGATCGAGCCTCAGGAGTCCACCCGGATATTCTCGAGCATCTCCCCCCCAAAAAAACCAGAGTCTGCCTACTGTATTGCTTTGTGCTCTCACCTCTGATTTCACTGGGGGCTGTCCCCCACCACAATCTCGCCCTCTCTGTCAAAGAGTTAACTTACAGCTCCAATTCATAAAGTTCCTTGTCATTCTTCCCTTTAACTTCCAGCTGAGTCTTCATCTGGAGCGCGGAACCCACCACGCTTACTAATTATGCCTGGGCTCCTAAGACCCACTCGAGAAGGTGTCTAGGGTGAGGCACCTTTCGCTATTCGAGAGGCGCCTGCGGCCTACGTAAGTGGTGCAAACTTCTTGTCTTGAAGTTTGATTGGTCTTCCGCGTAAACCAAGCTACTCAGTCTCTTTTCTCCACCGAATTTTCCTACTGAGCTCTCCTCATACTATTATTTTTGACATCTCTGATTAGCATATAAATAGTCGCCCTGGCCATCTCTCCTTCGAATACCCTGGATCAGTTGGGGCTGGTCCCCGGCAGGTGGCGACCGAACAGGGACCTCAGGAGGCGATACTCAAAGAGCTGAGCAGACACGAACCACGCAATCAGCAGGCAATAAGCATGGAGCTCAGCAGTGACGAATCATCCTGCTCAACTGGCAATAATCAAGCACGTGACCAGGCAGGAATCACGAAGCTCAGCTGGCAATTGTCAAGCAGATGAGCCGACAGGAATCACGCAGCTCAGATGGCAATTGTCATGCAGATGAGCCGGCAGGAATCACGCAGCTCAGCAGGCCCTGATCACGTGACTCTGCAGGCACTGATCACGTGGCTGATCAAGTACAGATCACGTAACTGAGCAGGCACTGATCACGTGGCTATCATGCACTGATGACGTGACTGCGCATGCACTGATGACGTGGCTGATCGGGCACTGATCACATGACTCACCATGCACTGATCACGTGTTTATCAGGCAATGATTAGTGACTGACAGGCGCTGATCTTGGGACTGTGCACGCACTGATCACGTGGCTATCATGCACTGATCACGTGACTGCGCATGCACTGATGACGTGGCTGTTTGGGCACTGATCACGTGTTTATCAGGCAGTGATCAGTGACTGACAGGCGCTGATCAGGGGACTGTGCACGCACTGATCAGGTGGCTGATCAGGAACTGACCACTTGACCGCGCATGCAGTGATCACGTGGCTGGTCGTTCACTGATCACGTGTTTATCATACGGTGATCATGTGACTGAGAGGCGCTGATCACGTAACTGTGCCGTCAGTGATCACGTGGCTGAGCAGGCACTGATATCGTGACTGAGCATGCACTGATCATGTGCCGGGAGCCGGGGAGGCATTCCACTCTGGACAAAGGTCATGAGGAAGGAGGCTCGGCATACGCAAATGCGGGATCGAGCCTCAGGAGTCCACCCGGATATTCTCGAGCATCTCCCCCCAAAAAACCAGAGTCTGCCTACTGTATTGCTTTGTGCTCTCACCTCTGATTTCACTGGGGGCTGTCCCCCACCACCATCTCGCTCTGTCTGTCAAAGAGTTAACTTACAGCTCCAATTCATAAAGTTCCTTGTCATTCTTCCCTTTAACTTCCAGCTGAGTCTCCATCTGGAGCGCGGAACCCACCACGCTTACTAATTATGCCTGGGCTGCTAAGACCCACTCGAGAAGGTGTCTAGGGTGAGGCACCTTTCGCTATTCGAGAGGGCGCCTGCGGCCTTCGTAAGTGGTGCAAACTTCTTGTCTTGAAGTTTGATTGGTCTTCCGCGTAAACCAAGCTACTCAGTCTCTTTTCTCCACCGAATTTTCCTACTGAGCTCTCCTCATACTATTATTCTTGACATCTCTGATTAGCATATAAATAGTCGCCTAGGCCATCTCTCCTTCGAATACCCTGGATCAGTTGGGGCTGGTCCCCGGCAGGTGGCGACCGAACAGGGACCTCAGGAGGCGATACTCAAAGAGCTGAGCAGACACGAACCACGCAATCAGCAGGCAATAAGCATGGAGCTCAGCAGTGACGAATCATGCTGCTCAACTGGCAATAATCAAGCACGTGACCAGGCAGGAATCACGCACCTCAGCTGGCAATTGTCAAGCAGATGAGCCGACAGGAATCACGCAGCTCAGATGGCAATTGTCATGCAGATGAGCCGGCAGGAATCACGCAGCTCAGCAGGCCCTGATCACGTGACTCTGCAGGCACTGATCACGTGGCTGATCAAGTCCAGATCACGTGACTGAGCAGGCACTGATCACGTGGCTATCATGCACTGATGACGTGACTGCGCATGCACTGATGACGTGGCTGATCAGGCACTGATCACATGGCTCATCATGCACTGCTCACGTGTTTATCAGGCAATGATCAGTGACTGACAGGCGCTGATCATGGGACTGTGCACGCACTGATCACGTGGCTATCATGCACTGATCACGTGACTGCGCATGCACTGATGACGTGGCTGTTTGGGCACTGATCACGTGTTTATCAGGCAGTGATCAGTGACTGACAGGCGCTGATCAGGGGACTGTGCACCCACTGATCAGGTGGCTGATCAGGAACTGTCCACCTGACTGCGCATGCAGTGATCACGTGGCTGGTCGTTCACTGATCACGTGTTTATCATACGGTGATCACGTGACTGAGAGGCGCTGATCACGTGACTGTGCCGTCAGTGATCACGTGGCTGAGCAGGCACTGATATCGTGACTGAGCATGCACTGATCATGTGCCGGGATCCGGGGAGGCATTCCACTCTGGACAAAGGTCATGAGGAAGGAGGCTCGGCATACGCAAATGCGAGATCGAGCCTCAGGATTCCACCCGGATATTCTCGAGCATCTCCCCCCAAAAAACCAGAGTCTGCCTACTGTATTGCTTTGTGCTCTCACCTCTGATTTCACTGGGGGCTGTCCCCCACCACCATCTCGCCCTCTCTGTCAAAGAGTTAACTTACAGCTCCAATTCATAAAGTTCCTTGTCATTCTTCCCTTTAACTTCCAGCTGAGTCTTCATCTGGAGCGCGGAACCCACCACGCTTACTAATTATGCCTGGGCTCCTAAGACCCACTCGAGAAGGTGTCTAGGGTGAGGCACCTTTCGCTATTCGAGAGGGCGCCTGCGGCCTACGTAAGTGGTGCAAACTTCTTGTCTTGAAGTTTGATTGGTCTTCCGCGTAAACCAAGCTACTCAGTCTCTTTTCTCCACCGAATTTTCCTACTGAGCTCTCCTCATACTATTATTTTTGACATCTCTGATTAGCATATAAATAGTCGCCCTGGCCATCTCTCCTTCGAATACCCTGGATCAGTTGGGGCTGGTCCCCGGCAGGTGGCGACCGAACAGGGACCTCAGGAGGCGATACTCAAAGAGCTGAGCAGACACGAACCACACAATCAGCAGGCAATAAGCATGGAGCTCAGCAGTGACGAATCATGCTGCTCAACTGGCAATAATCAAGCACGTGACCAGGCAGGAATCACGCAGCTCAGCTGGCAATTGTCAAGCAGATGAGCCGACAGGAATCACGCAGCTCAGATGGCAATTGTCATGCAGATGAGCCGGCAGGAATCACGCAGCTCAGCAGGCCCTGATCACGTGACTCTGCAGGCACTGATCACGTGGCTGATCAAGTACAGATCACGTGACTGAGCAGGCACTGATCACGTGGCTATCATGCACTGATGACGTGACTGCGCATGCACTGATGACGTGGCTGATCGGGCACTGATCACATGGCTCATCATGCACTGATCACGTGTTTATCAGGCAATGATCAGTGACTGACAGGCGCTGATCATGGGACTGTGCACGCACTGATCACGTGGCTATCATGCACTGATCACGTGACTGCGCATGCACTGATGACGTGGCTGTTCGGGCACTGATCACGTGTTTATCAGGCAGTGATCAGTGACTGACAGGCGCTGATCAGGGGACTGTGCACGCACTGATCAGGTGGCTGATAAGGAACTGACCACCTGAATGCGCATGCAGTGATCACGTGGCTGGTCGTTCACTGATCATGTGTTTTTCATACGGTGATCACGTGACTGAGAGGCGCTGATCACGTGACTGTGCCGTCAGTGATCACCTGGCTGAGCAGGCACTGATATCGTGACTGAGCATGCACTGATCATGTGCCGGGAGCCGGGGAGGCATTCCACTCTGGACAAAGGTCATGAGGAAGGAGGCTCGGCATACGCAAATGCGGGATCGAGCCTCAGGAGTCCAGCCGGATATTCTCGAGCATCTCCCCCAAAAAAACCAGAGTCTGCCTATTGTATTGCTTTGTGCTCTCACCTCTGATTTCACTGGGGGCTGTCCCCCACCACCATCTCGCTCTCTCTGTCAAAGAGTTAACTTACAGCTCCAATTCATAAAGTTCCTTGTCATTCTTCCCTTTAACTTCCAGCTGAGTCTCCATCTGGAGCGCGGAACACACCACGCTTACTAATTATGCCTGGGCTGCTAAGACCCACTCGAGAAGGTGTCTAGGGTGAGGCACCTTTCGCTATTCGAGAGGCGCCTGCGGCCTACGTAAGTGGTGCAAACTTCTTTTCTTGAAGTTTGATTGGTCTTCCGCGTAAACCAAGCTACTCAGTCTCTTTTCTCCACCGAATTTTCCTACTGAGCTCTCCTCATACTATTATTCTTGACATCTCTGATTAGCATATAAATAGTCGCCCTGGCCATCTCTCCTTCGAATACCCTGGATCAGTTGGGGCTGGTCCCCGGCAGGTGGCGACCGAACAGGGACCTCAGGAGGCGATACTCAAAGAGCTGAGCAGACACGAACCACGCAATCAGCAGGCAATAAGCATGGAGCTCAGCAGTGACGAATCATGCTGCTCAACTGGCAATAATCAAGCACGTGACCAGGCAGGAATCACGCAGCTCACCTGGCAATTGTCAAGCAGATGAGCCGACAGGAATCACGCAGCTCAGATGGCAATTGTCATGCAGATGAGCCGGCAGGAATCACGCAGCTCAGCAGGCCCTGATCACGTGACTCTGCAGGCACTGATCACGTGGCTGATCAAGTACAGATCACGTGACTGAGCAGGCACTGATCACGTGGCTATCATGCACTGATGACGTGACTGCGCATGCACTGATGACGTGGCTGATCGGGCACTGATCACATGGCTCATCATGCACTGATCACGTGTTTATCAGGCAATGATCAGTGACTGACAGGCGCTGATCATGGGACTGTGCACGCACTGATCACGTGGCTATCATGCACTGATCACGTGACTGCGCATGCACTGATGACGTGGCTGTTCGGGCACTGATCACGTGTTTATCAGGCAGTGTTCAGTGACTGACAGGCGCTGATCAGGGGACTGTGCACGCACTGATCAGGTGGCTGATCAGGACCTGACCACCTGACTGCGCATGCAGTGATCACGTGGCTGGTCTTTCACTGATCACGTGTTTTTCATACGGTGATCACGTGACTGAGAGGCGCTGATCACGTGACTGTGCCGTCAGTGATCACCTGGCTGAGCAGGCACTGATATCGTGACTGAGCATGCACTGATCATGTGCCGGGAGCCGGGGAGGCATTCCACTCTGGACAAAGGTCATGAGGAAGGAGGCTCGGCATACGCAAATGCGGGATCGAGCCTCAGGAGTCCACCCGGATATTCTCGAGCATCTCCCCCAAAAAAACCAGAGTCTGCCTACTCTATTGCTTTGTGCTCTCACCTCTGATTTCACTGGGGGCTGTCCCCCACCACCATCTCGCTCTCTCTGTCAAAGAGTTAACTTACAGCTCCAATTCATAAAGTTCCTTGTCATTCTTCCCTTTAACTTCCAGCTGAGTCTCCATCTGGAGCGCGGAACCCACCACGCTTACTAATTATGCCTGGGCTGCTAAGACCCACTCGAGAAGGTGTCTAGGGTGAGGCACCTTTCGCTATTCGAGAGGACGCCTGCGGCCTACGTAAGTGGTGCAAACTTCTTGTCTTGAAGTTTGATTGGTCTTCCGCGTAAACCAAGCTACTCAGTCTCTTTTCTCCACCGAATTTTCCTACTGAGCTCTCCTCATACTATTATTCTTGACATCTCTGATTAGCATATAAATAGTCGCCCTGGCCATCTCTCCTTCGAATACCCTGGATCAGTTGGGGCTGGTCCCCGGCAGGTGGCGACCGAACAGGGACCTCAGGAGGCGATACTCAAAGAGCTGAGCAGACAAGAACCACGCAATCAGCAGGCAATAAGCATGGAGCTCAGCAGTGACGAATCATGCTGCTCAACTGGCAATAATCAAGCACGTGACCAGGCAGGAATCACGCAGCTCAGCTGGCAATTGTCAAGCAGATGAGCCGACAGGAATCACGCAGCTCAGATGGCAATTGTCATGCAGATGAGTCGGCAGGAATCACGCAGCTCAGCAGGCCCTGATCACGTGACTCTGCAGGCACTGATCACGTGGCTGATCAAGTACAGATCACGTGACTGAGCAGGCACTGATCACGTGGCTATCATGCACGGATGACGTGACTGCGCATGCACTGATGACGTGGCTGATCGGGCACTGATCACATGGCTCATCATGCACTGCTCACGTGTTTATCAGGCAATGATCAGTGACTGACAGGCGCTGATCATGGGACTGTGCACGCAGTGATCACGTGGCTATCATGCACTGATCACGTGACTGCGCATGCACTGATGACGTGGCTGTTCGGGCACTGATCACGTGTTTATCAGGCAGTGTTCAGTGACTGACAGGCGCTGATCAGGGGACTGTGCACGCACTGATCAGGTGGCTGATAAGGAACTGACCACCTGACTGCGCATGCAGTGATCACGTGGCTGGTCGTTCACTGATCACGTGTTTTTCATACGGTGATCACGTGACTGAGAGGCGCTGATCACGTGACTGTGCCGTCAGTGATCACCTGGCTGAGCAGGCACTGATATCGTGACTGAGCATGCACTGATCATGTGCCGGGAGCCGGGGAGGCATTCCACTCTGGACAAAGGTCATGAGGAAGGAGGCTCGGCATACGCAAATGCGGGATCGAGCCTCAGGAGTCCACCCGGATATTCTCGAGCATCTCCCCCCCAAAAAAACCGGAGTCTGCCTACTCTATTGCTTTGTGCTCTCACCTCTGATTTCACTGGGGGCTGTCCCCCACCACCATCTCGCTCTCTCTGTCAAAGAGTTAACTTACAGCTCCAATTCATAAAGTTCCTTGTCATTCTTCCCTTTAACTTCCAGCTGAGTCTCCATCTGGAGCGCGGAACCCACCACGCTTACTAATTATGCCTGGGCTGCTAAGACCCACTCGAGAAGGTGTCTAGGGTGAGGCACCTTTCGCTATTCGAGAGGGTGCCTGCGGCCTACGTAAGTGGTGCACACTTCTTGTCTTGAAGTTTGATTGGTCTTCCGCGTAAACCAAGCTACTCAGTCTCTTTTCTCCACCGAATTTTCCTACTGAGCTCTCCTCATACTATTATTCTTGACATCTCTGATTAGCATATAAATAGTCGCCTAGACCATCTCTCCTTCGAATACCCTGGATCAGTTGGGGCTGGTCCCCGGCAGGTGGCGACCGAACAGGGACCTCAGGAGGCGATACTCAAAGAGCTGAGCAGACAAGAACCACGCAATCAGCAGGCAATAAGCATGGAGCTCAGCAGTGACGAATCATGCTGCTCAACTGGCAATAATCAAGCACGTGACCAGGCAGGAATCACGCAGCTCAGCTGGCAATTGTCAAGCAGATGAGCCGACAGGAATCACGCAGCTCAGATGGCATTTGTCATGCAGATGAGCCGGCAGGAATCACGCAGCTCAGCAGGCCCTGATCACGTGACTCTGCAGGCACTGATCACGTGGCTGATCAAGTACAGATCACGTGACTGAGCAGGCACTGATCACGTGGCTATCATGCACTGATGACGTGACTGCGCATGCACTGATGACGTGGCTGATCGGGCACTGATCACATGGCTCATCATGCACTGATCACGTGTTTATCAGGCAATGATCAGTGACTGACAGGCGCTGATCATGGGACTGTGCACGCACTGATCACGTGGCTATCATGCACTGATCACGTGACTGCGCATGCACTGATGACGTGGCTGTTCGGGCACTGATCACGTGTTTATCAGGCAGTGTTCAGTGACTGACAGGCGCTGATCAGGGGACTGTGCACGCACTGATCAGGTGGCTGATAAGGAACTGACCACCTGACTGCGCATGCAGTGATCACGTGGCTGGTGGTTCACTGATCATGTGTTTTTCATACGGTGATCACGTGACTGAGAGGCGCTGATCACGTGACTGTGCTGTCAGTGATCACCTGGCTGAGCAGGCACTGATATCGTGACTGAGCATGCACTGATCATGTGCCGGGAGCCGGGGAGGCATTCCACTCTGGACAAAGGTCATGAGGAAGGAGGCTCGGCATACGCAAATGCGGGATCGAGCCTCAGGAGTCCACCCGGATATTCTCGAGCATCTCCCCCCCAAAAAAACCAGAGTCTGCCTACTCTATTGCTTTGTGCTCTCACCTCTGATTTCACTGGGGGCTGTCCCCCACCACCATCTCGCTCTCTCTGTCAAAGAGTTAACTTACAGCTCCAATTCATAAAGTTCCTTGTCATTCTTCCCTTTAACTTCCAGCTGAGTCTCCATCTGGAGCGCGGAACACACCACGCTTACTAATTATGCCTGGGCTGCTAAGACCCACTCGAGAAGGTGTCTAGGGTGAGGCACCTTTCGCTATTCGAGAGGATGCCTGCGGCCTACGTAAGTGGTGCAAACTTCTTGTCTTGAAGTTTGATTGGTCTTCCGCGTAAACCAAGCTACTCAGTCTCTTTTCTCCACCGAATTTTCCTACTGAGCTCTCCTCATACTATTATTCTTGACATCTCTGATTAGCATATAAATAGTCGCCCTGGCCATCTCTCCTTCGAATACCCTGGATCAGTTGGGGCTGGTCCCCGGCAGGCGGCCACCGAACAGGGACCTCAGGAGGCGATACTCAAAGAGCTGAGCAGACAGGAACCACGCAATCAGCAGGCAATAAGCATGGAGCTCAGCAGTGACGAATCATGCTGCTCAACTGGCAATAATCAAGCACGTGACCAGGCAGGAATCACGCAGCTCAGCTGGCAATTCTCAAGCAGATGAGCCGACAGGAATCACGCAGCTCAGATGGCAATTGTCATGCAGATGAGCCGGCAGGAATCACGCAGCTCAGCAGGCCCTGATCACGTGACTCTGCAGGCACTGATCACGTGGCTGATCAAGTACAGATCACGTGACTGAGCAGGCACTGATCACGTGGCTATCATGCACTGATGACGTGACTGCGCATGCACTGATGACGTGGCTGATCGGGCACTGATCACATGGCTCATCATGCACTGATCACGTGTTTATCAGGCAATGATCAGTGACTGACAGGCGCTGATCATGGGACTGTGCACGCACTGATCACGTGGCTATCATGCACTGATCACGTGACTGCACATGCACTGATGACGTGGCTGTTCGGGCACTGATCACGTGTTTATCAGGCAGTATTCAGTGACTGACAGGCGCTGATCAGGGGACTGTGCACGCACTGATCAGGTGGCTGATCAGGAACTGACCACCTGACTGCGCATGCAGTGATCACGTGGCTGGTGGTTCACTGATCATGTGTTTTTCATACGGTGATCACGTGACTGAGAGGCGCTGATCACGTGACTGTGCTGTCAGTGATCACCTGGCTGAGCAGGCACTGATATCGTGACTGAGCATGCACTGATCATGTGCCGGGAGCCGGGGAGGCATTCCACTCTGGACAAAGGTCATGAGGAAGGAGGCTCGGCATACGCAAATGCGGGATCGAGCCTCAGGAGTCCACCCGGATATTCTCGAGCATCTCCCCCCCAAAAAAACCAGAGTCTGCCTACTCTATTGCTTTGTGCTCTCACCTCTGATTTCACTGGGGGCTGTCCCCCACCACCATCTCGCTCTCTCTGTCAAAGAGTTAACTTACAGCTCCAATTCATAAAGTTCCTTGTCATTCTTCCCTTTAACTTCCAGCTGAGTCTCCATCTGGAGCGCGGAACCCACCACGCTTACTAATTATGCCTGGGCTGCTAAGACCCACTCGAGAAGGTGTCTAGGGTGAGTCACCTTTCGCTATTCGAGAGGATGCCTGCGGCCTTCGTAAGTGGTGCAAACTTCTTGTCTTGAAGTTTGATTGGTCTTCCGCGTAAACCAAGCTACTCAGTCTCTTTTCTCCACCGAATTTTCCTACTGAGCTCTCCTCATACTATTATTCTTGACATCTCTGATTAGCATATAAATAGTCGCCCTGGCCATCTCTCCTTCGAATACCCTGGATCAGTTGGGGCTGGTCCCCGGCAGGTGGCGACCGAACAGGGACCTCAGGAGGCGATACTCAAAGAGCTGAGCAGACAAGAACCACGCAATCAGCAGGCAATAAGCATGGAGCTCAGCAGTGACGAATCATGCTGCTCAACTGGCAATAATCAAGCACGTGACCAGGCAGGAATCACGGAGCTCAGCTGGCAATTGTCAAGCAGATGAGCCGACAGGAATCACGCAGCTCAGATGGCAATTGTCATGCAGATGAGCCGGCAGGAATCACGCAGCTCAGCAGGCCCTGATCACGTGACTCTGCAGGCACTGATCACGTGGCTGATCAAGTACAGATCACGTGACTGAGCAGGCACTGATCACGTGGCTATCATGCACTGATGACGTGACTGCGAATGCACTGATGACGTGGCTGATCAGGCACTGATCACATGGCTCATCATGCACTGATCACGTGTTTATCAGGCAATGATCAGTGACTGACAGGCGCTGATCATGGGACTGTGCACGCACTGATCACGTGGCTATCATGCACTGATCACGTGACTGCGCATGCACTGATGACGTGGCTGTTTGGGAACTGATCACGTGCTTATCAGGCAGTGATCAGTGACTGACAGGCGCTAATCAGGGGACTGTGCACGCACTGATCAGGTGGCTGATCAGGAACTGACCACCTGACCGGGCATGCAGTGATCACGTGGCTGGTCGTTCACTGATCACGTGTTTATCATACGGTGATCACGTGACTGAGAGGCGCTGATCACGTGACTGTGCCGTCAGTGATCACGTGGCTGAGCAGGCACTGATATCGTGACTGAGCATGCACTGATCATGTGCCGGGAGCCGGGGAGGCATTCCACTCTGGACAAAGGTCATGAGGAAGGAGGCTCGGCATACGCAAATGCGGGATCGAGCCTCAGGAGTCCACCCGGATATTCTCGAGCATCTCCCCCCCCAAAAAAACCAGAGTCTGCCTACTGTATTGCTTTGTGCTCTCACCTCTGATTTCACTGTGGGCTGTCCCCCACCACCATCTCGCTCTCTCTGTCAAAGAGTTAACTTACAGCTCCAATTCATAAAGTTCCTTGTCATTCTTCCCTTTAACTTCCAGCTGAGTCTCCATCTGGAGCGCGGAACCCACCACACTTACTAATTATGCCTGGGCTCCTAAGACCCACTCGAGAAGGTGTCTAGGGTGAGGCACCTTTCGCTATTCGAGAGGGCGCCTGCGCCCTTCGTAAGTGGTGCAAACTTCTTATCTTGAAGTTTGATTGGTCTTCCGCGTAAACCAAGCTACTCAGTCTCTTTTCTCCACCGAATTTTCCTACTGAGCTCTCCTCATACTATTATTCTTGACATCTCTGATTAGCATATAAATAGTCGCCTAGGCCATCTCTCCTTCGAATACCCTGGATCATTTGTGGCTGGTCCCCGGCAGGTGGCGACCGAACAGGGACCTCAGGAGGCAATACTCAAAGAGCTGAGCAGACACGAACCACGCAATCAGCAGGCAATAAGCATGGAGCTCAGCAGTGACGAATCATGCTGCTCAACTGGCAATAATCAAGCACGTGACCAGGCAGGAATCACGCAGCTCAGCTGGCAATTGTCAAGCAGATGAGCCGACAGGAATCACGCAGCTCAGATGGCAATTGTCATGCAGATGAGCCGGCAGGAATCACGCAGCTCAGCAGGCCCTGATCACGTGACTCTGCAGGCACTGATCACGTGGCTGATCAAGTCCAGATCACGTGACTGAGCAGGCACTGATCACGTGGCTATCATGCACTGATGACGTGACTGCGCATGAACTGATGACGTGGCTGATCAGGCACTGATCACATGGCTCATCATGCACTGCTCACGTGTTTATCAGGCAATGATCAGTGACTGACAGGCGCTGATCATGGGACTGTGCACGCACTGATCACGTGGCTATCATGCACTGATCACGTGACTGCGCATGCACTGATGACGTGGCTGTTCGGGCACTGATCACGTGTTTATCAGGCAGTGATCAGTGACTGACAGGCGCTGATCAGGGGACTGTGCACGCACTGATCAGGTGGCTGATCAGGAACTGACCACCTGACTGCGCATGCAGTGATCACGTGGCTGGTGGTTCACTGATCATGTGTTTTTCATACGGTGATCACGTGACTGAGAGGCGCTGATCACGTGACTGTGCTGTCAGTGATCACCTGGCTGAGCAGGCACTGATATCGTGACTGAGCATGCACTGATCATGTGCCGGGAGCCGGGGAGGCATTCCACTCTGGACAAAGGTCATGAGGAAGGAGGCTCGGCATACACAAATGCGGGATCGAGCCTCAGGAGTCCACCTGGATATTCTCAAGCATCTCCCCCCCAAAAAAACCAGAGTCTGCCTACTGTATTGCTTTGTGCTCTCACCTCTGATTTCACTGGGGGCTGTCCTCCAACACCATCTCGCTCTCTCTGTCAAAGAGTTAACTTACAGCTCCAATTCATAAAGTTCCTTGTCATTTTTCCTTTTAACTTCCAGCTGAGTCTCCATCTGGAGCGCGGAACACACCACGCTTACTAATTATGCCTGGGCTGCTAAGACCCACTCGAGAAGGTGTCTAGGGTGAGGCACCTTTCGCTATTCGAGAGGGCGCCTGTGGCCTACGTAAGTGGTGCAAACTTCTTGTCTTGAAGTTTGATTGGTCTTCCGCGTAAACCAAGCTACTCAGTCTCTTTTCTCCACCGAATTTTCCTACTGAGCTCTCCTCATACTATTATTCTTGACATCTCTGATTAGCATATAAATAGTCGCCCTGGCCATCTCTCCTTCGAATACCCTGGATCAGTTGGGGCTGGTCCCCGGCAGGTGGCGACCAAACAGGGACCTCAGGAGGCGATACTCAAAGAGCTGAGCAGACACGAACCACGCAATCAGCAGGCAATAAGCATGGAGCTCAGCAGTGACGAATCATGCTGCTCAACTGGCAATAATCAAGCACGTGACCAGGCAGGAATCACGCAGCTCAGCTGGCAATTGTCAAGCAGATGAGCCGACAGGAATCACGCAGCTCAGATGGCAATTGTCATGCAGATGAGCTGGCAGGAATCACGCAGCTCAGCAGGCCCTGATCACGTGACTCTGCAGGCACTGATCACGTGGCTGATCAAGTACAGATCACGTGACTGAGCAGGCACTGATCACGTGGCTATCATGCACTGATGACGTGACTGAGAATGCACTGATGACGTGGCTGATCGGGCACTGATCACATGGCTCATCATGCACTGATCACGTGTTTATCAGGCAATGATCAGTGACTGACAGGCGCTGATCATGGGACTGTGCACGCACTGATCACGTGGCTATCATGCACTGATCACGTGACTGCACATGCACTGATGACGTGGCTGTTCGGGCACTGATCACGTGTTTATCAGGCAGTATTCAGTGACTGACAGGCGCTGATCAGGGGACTGTGCACGCACTGATCAGGTGGCTGATAAGGAACTGACCACCTGACTGCGCATGCAGTGATCACGTGGCTGGTGGTTCACTGATCATGTGTTTTTCATACGGTGATCACGTGACTGAGAGGCGCTGATCACGTGACTGTGCTGTCAGTGATCACCTGGCTGAGCAGGCACTGATATCGTGACTGAGCATGCACTGATCATGTGCCGGGAGCCGGGGAGGCATTCCACTCTGGACAAAGGTCATGAGGAAGGAGGCTCGGCATACACAAATGCGGGATCGAGCCTCAGGAGTCCACCCGGATATTCTCGAGCATCTCCCCCTCAAAAAAACCAGAGTCTGCCTACTCTATTGCTTTGTGCTCTCACCTCTGATTTCACTGGGGGCTGTCCCCCACCACCATCTCGCTCTCTCTGTCAAAGAGTTAACTTACAGCTCCAATTCATAAAGTTCCTTGTCATTCTTCCCTTTAACTTCCAGCTGAGTCTCCATCTGGAGCGCGGAACCCACCACGCTTCCTAATTATGCCTGGGCTGCTAAGACCCACTCGAGAAGGTGTCTAGGGTGAGGCACCTTTCGCTATTCGAGAGGGCGCCTGCGGCCTACGTAAGTGGTGCAAACTTCTTGTCTTGAAGTTTGATTGGTCTTCCGCGTAAACCAAGCTACTCAGTCTCTTTTCTCCACCGAATTTTCCTACTGAGCTCTCCTCATACTATTATTCTTGACATCTCTGATTAGCATATAAATAGTCGCCCTGGCCATCTCTCCTTCGAATACCCTGGATCAGTTGGGGCTGGTCCCCGGCAGGTGGCGACCGAACAGGGACCTCAGGAGGCGATACTCAAAGAGCTGAGCAGACACGAACCACGCAATCAGCAGGCAATAAGCATGGAGCTCAGCAGTGACGAATCATGCTGCTCAACTGGCAATAATCAAGCACGTGACCAGGCAGGAATCACGCAGCTCAGCTGGCAACTGTCAAGCAGATGAGCCGACAGGAATCACGCAGCTCAGATGGCAATTGTCATGCAGATGAGCCGGCAGGAATCACGCAGCTCAGCAGGCCCTGATCACGTGACTCTGCAGGCACTGATCACGTGGCTGATCAAGTACAGATCACGTGACTGAGCAGGCACTGATCACGTGGCTATCATGCACTGATGACGTGACTGCGCATGCACTGATGACGTGGCTGATCAGGCACTGATCACATGGCTCATCATGCACTGATCACGTGTTTATCAGGCAATGATCAGTGACTGACAGGCGCTGATCATGGGACTGTGCACGCACTGATCACGTGGCTATCATGCACTGATCACGTGACTGCGCATGCACTGATGACGGGGCTGTTTGGGAACTGATCACGTGCTTTTCTGGCAGTGATCAGTGACTGACAGGCGCTGATCAGGGGACTGTGCACGCACTGATCAGGTGGCTGATCAGGAACTGACCACCTGACCGGGCATGCAGTGATCACGTGGCTGGTCGTTCACTGATCACGTGTTTATCATACGGTGATCACGTGACTGAGAGGCGCTGATCACGTGACTGTGCCGTCAGTGATCACGTGGCTGAGCAGGCACTGATATCGTGACTGAGCATGCACTGATCATGTGCCGGGAGCCGGGGAGGCATTCCACTCTGGACAAAGGTCATGAGGAAGGAGGCTCGGCATACGCAAATGCGGGATCGAGCCTCAGGATTCCACCCGGATATTCTCTAGCATCTCCCCCCCCAAAAAACCAGATTCTGCCTACTGTATTGCTTTGTGCTCTCACCTCTGATTTCACTGTGGGCTGTCCCCCACCACCATCTCGCTCTCTCTGTCAAAGAGTTAACTTACAGCTCCAATTCATAAAGTTCCTTGTCATTCTTCCCTTTAACTTCCAGCTGAGTCTCCATCTGGAGCGCGGAACCCACCATGCTTGCTAATTATGCCTGGGCTGCTAAGACCCACTCGAGAAGGTGTCTAGGGTGAGGCACCTTTCGCTATTCGAGAGGGCGCCTGCGCCCTTTGTAAGTGGTGCAAACTTCTTATCTTGAAGTTTGATTGGTCTTCCGCGTAAACCAAGCTACTCAGTCTCTTTTCTCCACCGAATTTTCCTACTGAGCTCTCCTCATACTATTATTCTTGAGGTCTCTGATTAGCATATAAATAGTCGCCTAGGCCATCTCTCCTTCGAATACCCTGGATCAGTTGGGGCTGGTCCCCGGCAGGTGGCGACCGAACAGGGACCTCAGGAGGCAATACTCAAAGAGCTGAGCAGACACGAACCACGCAATCAGCAGGCAATAAGCATGGAGCTCAGCAGTGACGAATCATGCTGCTCAACTGGCAATAATCAAGCACGTGACCAGGCAGGAATCACGCAGCTCAGCTGGCAATTGTCAAGCAGATGAGCCGACAGGAATCACGCAGCTCAGATGGCAATTGTCATGCAGATGAGCCGGCAGGAATCACGCAGCTCAGCAGGCCCTGATCACGTGACTCTGCAGGCACTGATCACGTGGCTGATCAAGTACAGATCACGTGACTGAGCAGGCACTGATCACGTGGCTATCATGCACTGATGACGTGACTGCGCATGCACTGATGACGTGGCTGATCAGGCACTGATCACATGGCTCATCATGCACTGCTCACGTGTTTATCAGGCAATGATCAGTGACTGACAGGCGCTGATCATGGGACTGTGCACGCACTGATCACGTGGCTATCATGCACTGATCACGTGACTGCGCATGCACTGATGACGTGGCTGTTTGGGCACTGATCACGTGTTTATCAGGCAGTGATCAGTGACTGACAGGCGCTGATCAGGGGACTGTGCACGCACTGATCAGGTGGCTGATCAGGAACTGACCACCTGACTGCGCATGCAGTGATCACGTGGCTGGTGGTTCACTGATCATGTGTTTTTCATACGGTGATCACGTGACTGAGAGGCGCTGATCACGTGACTGTGCTGTCAGTGATCACCTGGCTGAGCAGGCACTGATATCGTGACTGAGCATGCACTGATCATGTGCCGGGAGCCGGGGAGGCATTCCACTTTGGACAAAGGTCATGAGGACGGAGGCTCGGCATACGCAAATGCGGGATCGAGCCTCAGGAGTCCACCTGGATATTCTCGAGCATCTCCCCCCCAAAAAAACCAGAGTCTGCCTACTGTATTGCTTTGTGCTCTCACCTCTGATTTCACTGGGGGCTGTCCCCCACCACCATCTCGCTCTCTCTGTCAAAGAGTTAACTTACAGCTCCAATTCATAAAGTTCCTTGTCATTTTTCCCTTTAACTTCCAGCTGAGTCTCAATCTGGAGCGCGTAACACACCACGCTTACTAATTATGCCTGGGCTGCTAAGACCCACTCGAGAAGGTGTCTAGGGTGAGGCACCTTTCGCTATTCGAGAGGGCGCCTGTGGCCTACGTAAGTGGTGCAAACTTCTTGTCTTGAAGTTTGATTGGTCTTCCGCGTAAACCAAGCTACTCAGTCTCTTTTCTCCACCGAATTTTCCTACTGAGCTCTCCTCATACTATTATTCTTGACATCTCTGATTAGCATATAAATAGTCGCCCTGGCCATCTCTCCTTCGAATACCCTGGATCAGTTGGGGCTGGTCCCCGGCAGGTGGCGACCAAACAGGGACCTCAGGAGGCGATACTCAAAGAGCTGAGCAGACACGAACCACGCAATCAGCAGGCAATAAGCATGGAGCTCAGCAGTGACGAATCATGCTGCTCAACTGGCAATAATCAAGCACGTGACCAGGCAGGAATCACGCAGCTCATCTGGCAACTGTCAAGCAGATGAGCCGACAGGAATCACGCAGCTCAGATGGCAATTGTCATGCAGATGAGCCGGCAGGAATCACGCAGCTCAGCAGGCCCTGATCACGTGACTCTGCAGGCACTGATCACGTGGCTGATCAAGTCCAGATCACGTGACTGAGCAGGCACTGATCACGTGGCTATCACGCACTGATGACGTGACTGCTCATGCACTGATGACGTGGCTGATCAGGCAATGATCACGTGGCTATCATGCACTGATCACGTGGCTGATCATGCAATGATAACTTAGCTACCATGTACTGGTCACATGACTGATCATGCACTGATCACGTAATTGATCATGCACTGAACACGTGGCTGATTGTGCACTAATCACGTGACTGATCGACCACTGATCACGTGACTTATCATGCACTGATCACGTGGCTATCATGCACTGCTCACGTTGATGATCATGCAATGTTCACGCAGCTACCATGTACTGGTCACTTGACTGATCATACACTGATCACGTAATTGATCATTCACTGAACACGTGGCTGATCGTGCACTGATCACGTGTCTGACCATGCACTGCTCACATGGCTGATCATACACTGCTCACGTAACTGATCATGCACTGATCACGTGGCTATCATGCACTGATCACGTGGCTGAACATGCACTGTTCACGTGGCTGATCACACACCTGTCACGGGACTGGTCATGCACTGATCAGGTGGCACTCATGCACTGATCACGTGGCTGATCGTGCAATGATCACGTAGCTACCATGTACTGGTCACGTGACTGATCTTGCACTGATCACGTAATTGATCCTGCACTGATCACGTGGCTCATTACGCACCGATCACGTGTCTGATCATGTACAGATCACGTGACTAATCATGAAGGGATCACGTGGCTATCCTGCCCTGATCACGTGGATATTATGCACTGATCACGTGGCTATCATGCACTTATCACGTGGCTATCATACACTGATCACGTGGCTGATCATGCAATGATCACCTAGCTACCATGTACTGGTCACGTGACTGATCATGCACTGATCAAGTATTTGATCATGCACTGATCACGTGGCTGATCGTGCACTGATCACCTGACTGATCATGCACTGATCACGGGGCTATCATGCACTGCTCACGTGGCTGATCATGCAATGAGCACGCAGCTACCATATTCTGGTCACATGACTGATCATGCACTGATCACGTAATTGATCATGCACTGATCACCTGGCTTATCATGCATTGATCTTGTGACTGATCATATGCTGATCATGTTTAATGTCATGCACTGATCATTTGCCTCTGGATGCAATGAACAAAGAGCTGAATAGGCAGGAATCAGTCAGCAGGCAATAATCATGGAACTCTGCTCGGAGAAATCATGCTGCTCAGCTGGCAATAATCAAGTAGATGAGCAGGCAGGAATTATGCAGCACAGGTGGCAATTGTCAAGGAGATGACAGGCAGGAATCGTGCAGCTCAGCTGGCAATTGTCAAGCAGATGAGCAGACAGTAATCACGCAGCTCAGCAGGCCCTGATCACGTGACTGAGCATGCACTGTTCACGTGGCTGATCACACACCTATCACGTGACGGATCATGCACTGATCACGTGGCTCTCATGCACTGATCACGTGATTGCGGATGCACTGATCACATGATTGTATACACTGATCACGTGGCTATCATGTACTGATCATGTGGCTATCATGCACTGATCACGTGGCTGATCATGCAATGATCAACTAGCTACCATGTACTGGTCACGTGACTGATCATGCACTGACCACGTAATTGATCATGCACTGGTCACGTGACTGATCATGCACTGATCAGGTAATTGATCATGCACTGATCACGTGGCTGATCAGGCACTGATCACGTGACTGATAATGCACTGATCACGTGACTGATCATGCACTGATCACGTGGCTATCATGCACTGATCATGTGGCGGAAATGCAATGATCACGCAGCTACCATGTACTGGTCACATGACTGATCATGCACTGATCACGTAATTGATCATGCACTGATCACCTGGCTTATCATGCATTGATCATGTGACTGATCATGTGCTGATCATGTTTGGTGTCACACACTGATCATGTGCCTCTGGAGGCAATGAATATAGAGCTGAGTAGACAGGAGTCAGTCAGCAGGCTATGATCATGGAAATCAACTCTAAGAAATCATGCTGCTCAGCTGGCAATAATCAAGTAGATGAGCAGGCAGGAATTACACAGCACAGGTGCCAATTGTCAAGGAGATGACAGGCAGGAATCGTGCAGTTCAGCTGGCAATTGTCAAGCAGATGAGCAGACAGTAATCACGCAGCTCAGCAGGCCCTGATCACGTGACTGAGTATGCACTGATCACGTGGCTCATGCACTGATCACGTGATTGCGCATGCACTGATCATGTAATTGTATGCAATGATCACGTGGCTATCATACACTGATGACGTGGCTGATCATGCACTGATCATGTGACTGATCTTTCAATGATCACGTAGCTATCTTGCACTGATCACTTGGCTGATCATACACTCAACTCGGGACTGATCATGCACTGATCATGGTGCTATCATGCACTGATCTCGTGGATATCATGCACTGATCACTTGGCTATCATGCACTGATATCATGCACTGATCACGTGGCTGATCACACACGTATCACGTGACTGAACATGCACTGATCACGTGGCTATCATGCACTGATCACGTGGCTGATCATGCAATGATCACGTATCTACCATGTACTGGTCACGTGACTGATCATGCACTGATCACGTAATTGATCATGCACTGATCACGTGGCTCATCACCCACTGATCACGTGGCTGATCACACACGTGTCACGTGACTGAGCATGTACAGATCACGTGACTAATCATGAAGTGATCACATGGCTTTCCTGAACTGATCACGTGGATATCATGCACTGATCACGTGGCTGATCACACACGTATCACGTGACTTATTATGCACTGATCATGTGGCTATCATGCACTGATCACGTGGCTATCATGCACTGATCACGTGGCTGATCATGCAATGATAACTTAGCTACCATGTACTGGTCACATGACTGATCATGCACTGATCACGTAATTGATAATGCACTGAACACGTGGCTGATTGTGCACTAATCACGTGACTGATCGACCACTGATCACGTGACTTATCATGCACTGATCACGTGGCTATCATGCACTGCTCACGTTGATGATCATGCAATGTTCACGCAGCTACCATGTACTGGTCACTTGACTGATCATACACTGATCACGTAATTGATCATTCACTGAACACGTGGCTGATCGTGCACTGATCACGTGTCTGACCATGCACTGCTCACGTGGCTGATCATACACTGCTCACGTAACTGATCATGCACTGATCACGTGGCTATCATGCACTGATCACGTGGCTGAACATGCACTGTTCACGTGGCTGATCACACACCTGTCACGTGACTGGTCATGCACTGATCAGGTGGCACTCATGCACTGATCACGTGGCTGATCGTGCAATGATCACGTAGCTACCATGTACTGGTCACGTGACTGATCTTGCACTGATCACGTAATTGATCCTGCACTGATCACGTGGTTCATTACGCACCGATCACGTGTCTGATCATGTACAGATCATGTGACTAATCATGAAGGGATCACGTGGCTATCCTGCCCTGATCACGTGGATATTATGCACTGATCACGTGGCTATCATGCACTTATCACGTGGCTATCATACACTGATCACGTGGCTGATCATGCAATGATCACCTAGCTACCATGTACTGGTCACGTGACTGATCATGCACTGATCAAGTAATTGATCATGCACTGATCACGTGGTTGATCGTGCACTGATCACGTGACTGATCATGCACTGATCACGGGGCTATCATGCACTGCTCACGTGGCTGATCATGCAATGAGCACGCAGCTACCATATTCTGGTCACATGACTGATCATGCACTGATCACGTAATTGATCATGCACTGATCACCTGGCTTATCATGCATTGATCTTGTGACTGATCATATGCTGATCATGTTTAATGTCATGCACTGATCATTTGCCTCTGGATGCAATGAACAAAGAGCTGAATAGGCAGGAATCAGTCAGCAGGCAATAATCATGGAACTCTGCTCGGAGAAATCATGCTGCTCAGCTGGCAATAATCAAGTAGATGAGCAGGCAGGAATTATGCAGCACAGGTGGCAATTGTCAAGGAGATGACAGGCAGGAATCGTGCAGCTCAGCTGGCAATTGTCAAGCAGATGAGCAGACAGTAATCACGCAGCTCAGCAGGCCCTGATCATGTGACTGAGCATGCACTGTTCACGTGGCTGATCACACACCTATCACGTGACGGATCATGCACTGATCACGTGGCTCTCATGCACTGATCACGTGATTGCGGATGCACTGATCACATGATTGTATACACTGATCACGTGGCTATCATGTACTGATGACGTAGCTGATCATGCACTGATCATGTGACTGATCATGCACTGATCACGTAGCTATCTTGCACTGATCACTTGGCTGATCATACACTCATCTCGGGACTGATCATGCACTGATCATGGCGCTATCAGGCACCTATCACGTGGATATCATGCACTGATCACGTGGCTGATCACACACGTATCACGTGACTGAACATGCACTGATCACGTGGCTATCATGCACTGATCACGTGGCACTCATGCACTGATATCATGCACTGATCACGTGGCTGATCACACACATATCACGTGACTGATCATGCACTAATCACGTGACTATCATGCACTGATCACGTGGCTATCATGCACTGATCACGTGGCTGATCATGCAATGATCACGTAGCTACAATGTACTGGTCACGTGACTGATCATGCACTGATCACGTAATTGTTCCTGCACTGATCACGTGGCTCATCACGCACTGATCACGTGGCTTATCACACACGTGTCACGTGACTGATCATGTACAGATCACGTGACTAATCATGAAGGGATCGTGTGGCTATCCTGCAGTGATCAAGTGGATATCATGCACTGATCACGTGGCTGATCACACAAGTATCACGTGACTGATCATGCACTGATCACGTGGCTATCATGCACTGATCACGTGGCTATCATGCACTGATCACGTGGCTGATCCTGCAATGATCACCTAGCTACCATGTACTGGTCACGTGACTGATCATGCACTGATCACGTAATTGATCATGCACTGATCACCTGGCTTATCATGCATTGATCATGTGACTGATCATGCGCTGATCATGTTTGGTGTCATACACTGATCATGTGCCTCTGGAGGCAATGAACATAGAGCTGAGTAGGCAGGAATCAGTCAGCAGGCAATAATCATGGAACTCAGCTGTGAGGACTCATGCTGCTCAGCTGGCCATAATCAAGTAGATGAGCAGGCAGGAATTACGCAGCACAGGTGGCAATTGTCAAGGAGATGACAGGCAGGAATCGTGCAGCTCAGCTGGCAATTGTCAAGCAGATGAGCAGACAGTAATCACGCAGCTCAGCAGGCCCTGATCACGTGACTGAGCATGCACTGGTTACGTGGCTATCATGCACTGATCACGTGGCTATCATGCACTGATCACGTGGATATCATGCACTGATCACGTGGCTGATCACACACGTATCACGTGACTGATCATGCACTGATCACGTGGCTATCATGCACTGATCATGTGGCTATCATGCACTGATTACGTGGCTGATCATGCAATGATGAACTAGCTACCATGTACTGGTCACGTGACTGATCATGCACTGACCACGTAATTGATCATGCACTGGTCACGTGACTGATCATGCACTGATCAGGTAATTGATCATGCACTGATCACGTGGCTGATCAGGCACTGATCACGTGACTGATAATGCACTGATCACGTGACTGATCATGCACTGATCACGTAATTGATCATGCACTGATCACCTGGCTTATCATGCATTGATCATGTGACTGATCATGTGCTGATCATGTTTGGTGTCACACACTGATCATGTGCCTCTGGAGGCAATGAATATAGAGCTGAGTAGACAGGAGTCAGTCAGCAGGCTATAATCATGGAAATCAACTCTAAGAAATCATGCTGCTCAGCTGGCAATAATCAAGTAGATGAGCAGGCAGGAATTACACAGCACAGGTGCCAATTGTCAAGGAGATGATAGGCAGGAATCGTGCAGTTCTGCTGGCAATTGTCAAGCAGATGAGCAGACAGTAATCACGCAGCTCAGCAGGCCCTGATCACGTGACTGAGTATGCACTGATCACGTGGCTCATGCACTGATCACGTGATTGCGCATGCACTGATCACGTAATTGTATGCAGTGAATACGTGGCTATCATGCACTGATGACGTGGCTGATCATGCACTGATCATGTGACTGATCTTTCACTGATCACGTAGCTATCTTGCACTGATCACTTGGCTGATCATACACTCAACTCGGGACTGATCATGCACTGATCATGGTGCTATCATGCACTGATCTTGTGGATATCATGCACTGATCACTTGGCTATCATGCACTGATATCATGCACTGATCACGTGGCTGATCGCACACATATCACGTGACTGATCATGCACTGATCACGTGACTATCATGCACTGATCACGTGGCTATCATGCACTGATCACGTAGCTGATCATGCAATGATCACGTAGCTACCATGTACTGGTCACGTGACTGATCATGCACTGATCACGTAATTGATCATGCACTGATCACGTGGCTCATCACCCACTGATCACGTGGCTGATCACACACGTGTCACGTGACTGAGCATGTACAGATCACGTGACTAATCATGAAGTGATCACATGGCTTTCCTGAACTGATCACGTGGACATCATGCACTGATCACGTGGCTGATCACACAAGTATCACGTGACTTATCATGCACTCATCACGTGGCTATCATGCACTGCTCACGTTGATGATCATGCAATGTTCACGCAGCTACCATGTACTGGTCACTTGACGGATCATACACTGATCACGTAATTGATCATGCACTGAACACGTGGCTGATCGTGCACTGATCACGTGTCTGACCATGCACTGCTCACGTGGCTGATCACACACCTATCACGTGACTGATCATGCACGTATCACGTGGCTCTCATACACTCATCACGTGATTGCGCATGCACTGATCACTTACTTGTATTCACTGATAACGTGGCTATTATGCACTGATGACTTGGCTGATCATGCACTGATCACGTAGCTATCTTGCACTGATCACTTGGCTGATCATACACTCATCTCCGGACTGTTCATGCACTGATCACGGTGCTATCATGCACTGATTACATGACTCCACATGCACTGATAACGTGGATGATCATACACTGATCACGTGACTGATCATGCCCTGATCACGTGACTGATCATGCACTGATCCGTTGGCTATAATGCACTGATTACTTGGCTGATCATACACTGATGACGTGACTGATAATGCACTGATCATCTGGCTATCATGCACTCATTACCTGGATATCGTGCACTGATCACGTGGTTGATCATACACTGATCACGAGATTGATCATGCCCTGATCACGTCTATATCATGCACTGATCATGTGGCTGGTCATACTCTGATCACGTGCCTGGTCATGCACAGATTACATGACTGATCATGCACTGATCACGTGACTGATCATGCACTGATCACGTGGCTATCATGCACTACTCACGTGGCTGATCATGCAATGATCATGTAGCTACCATGTACCGGTCACGTGACTGATCATACACCCATCAGGTGACTGATCATGCACTGATCACGTGGCTGATCACACACGTGTCACGTGACTGATCATGTACAGATCACGTGACTAATCATGAAGTGATCATGTGGCTATCCTTCACTGATCACGTGGATATCATGCAATGATCACATGGCTGATCACACAGGTATCACGTGACTGATCATGCACTGATCACGTGGCTATCATGCACTGATCACGTGGCTATCATGCACTGATCACGTGGCTATCATGCACTGATCACGTGGCTGATCATGCAATGATCACCTAGCTACCATGTACTAGTCACATGACTGATCATGCACTGATCACGTAATTGATCATGCACTGATCACCTGGCTTATATGCATTGATCATGTGACTGATCATGTGCTGATCATGTTTGGTGTCATACACTGATCATGTGCCTCTGGAGGCAATGAACAAAGAGCTGAGTAGGCAGGAATCAGTCAGCAGGCAATAATCATGGAACTCAGGTGTGAGGAATCATGCTGCTCAGCTGGCAATAATCAAGCAGATGAGCAGACAGTAATCACGCAGCTCAGCAGGCCCTGATCACGTGACTGAGCATGCACTGTTCACGTGGCTGATCACACACCTATCACGTGACTGATCATGCACTGATCACGTGGCTCTCATGCACTTATCACGTGATTGCGGATGCACTGATCACGTAATTGTATGCACTGATCACGTGGCTATCATGTACTGATGACGTAGCTGATCATGCACTGATCATGTGACTGATCATGCAGTGATCACGTAGCTATCTTGCACTGATCACTTGGCTGAACATACACTCATCTCGGGACTGATCATGCACTGATCATGGCGCTATCATGCACTGATCACGTGGATATCATGCACTGATCACGTGGCTGATCACACACATATCACGTGACTGATCATGCACTGATCACGTGGCTATCCTGCACTGATCACGTGGCTGCACATACACTGATCACGTGCCTGGTCAGGCACAGATCACGTGACTACTCATGAAGTGATCACGTGGCTATCATGCACTGATCACGTGGCTATCATACACTGATCACGTGGCTGATCACACACGTATCACGTGACTGATCATGCACTGGTCACGTGGCTAACATGCACTGATCACGTGGCTATCATGCACTGATCACGTGACTGATCATGCACTGTTCACGTGACTGATCATGCAGTGATCACGTGGTTATCACGCACTAATCACGTGGATGATCATACACTAATCACGTGACTGGTCATGCACAGATCACCGGACTACTCATGAAGTGATCACGTGGCTATCATGCACTGATCACGTGGATATTATGCACCGATCACGTGGCTGATCGTGCACTGATCACGTGACTGATCATGCACTGATCACGTGGCTATCATGCACTGCTACCGTGGATGATCATGCAATGATCACGTGGCTATTATGCACTGCTAACGTGGCTGATCATCCAATGATCACATAGCTATCATATACTGGTCACGTGACTGATCATGCACTGATCACGTAACTGATCATGCAATGATCACGTGGCTGATCATACACTGATCACGTGACTGATCATGCACTGTTCACGTGACTGATCATGCACTGATCACGTGGCTATCATGCACTGATCACGTGGCTGATCATACACTGATCATGTGCCTGGTCATGCACAGATCACGTGACTACTCATGAAGTGATCACTTGGCTATCATGCAATGATCATGTGGCTATCATGCACTGATCACGTGGCTGATCACACTCATATCACGTGACTGATCATGCACTGATCACGTGGCTATCATGCACTGATCACGTGGCTGATCATGCAATGATCACGTAGCTACCATGTACTGGTCACGTGACTGATCATGCACTGATCACGTAATTGATCATGCACTGATCTCGTGGCTGATCATGCACTGATCACGTGACTGATCATGCACTGATCACGTGGCTGATCTAGGACTGATCTCATGGCTATCATGCACTGCTCACGTGGCTGATCATGCAATGATCAGGCAGCTACGATGTACTAGTCACATGACTGATCATGCACTCATTACGTAATTGATCATGCACTGATCACCTGGCTTATCATGCATTGATCATGTGACTGATCATGTGCTGATCATGTTTGGTGTCGAACACTGATCATCTGCCTCTGGAGGCAATGAACATAGAGCTGAGTAGGCAGGAGTCAGTCAGCAGGCTATAATCATGGAACTCAACTCTAAGAAATCATGCTGCTCAGCTGGCAATAATCAAGTAGATGAGCAGGCAGGAATTACGCAGCACAGGTGGCAATTGTCAAGGAGATGACAGGCAGGAATCATGCAGCTCAGCTGACAATTGTCAAGCAGATGAGCAGACAGTAATCACGCAGCTCAGCAGGCCCTGATGACGTGACTGAGCATGCACTGATCACGTGGCTATCACGCACTGATCAGGTGGCTGATCATACACTGATCACGTGCCTGGTCACGCACGGATCACGTGACTACTCATGAAGTCATCACGTGGCTATCATGCACTGATCACGTGGATATCATGCACTGATCACGTGGCTGATCACACATGTATCACGTGACTGATCATGCACTGATTACGTGGCTATCATGCACTGATCACGTGGCTATCATGTACTGATCACGTGGCTGATCATGCAATTGTCACGTAGCTATCATGTACTGGTCACGTGACTGATCATGCACTGATCACGTAATTGATCATGCACTGATCACGTGGCTGATCATGCACTGATCACGAGACCGATCATGCACTGACCACGTGGCTGATCATGCACTGATCACGTGACTGATCATGCACTGATCACCTGACTTATCATGCATTGATCATGTGACTGATCATGTGCTGATCATGTTTGGTGTCATACACTGATCATGTGCCTCTATAGGCAATGAACAAAGCTGAGTAGGCAGGAATCAGTCAGCAGGCAATAATCATGGAACTCAGGTGTGAGGAATCATGCTGCTCAGCTGGCAATAATCAAGTAGATGAGCAGGCAGGAATTATGCAGCACAGGTGGCAATTGTAAAGGAGATGACAGGCAGGTATCGTGCAGCTCAGCTTGCAATTGTCAACAGATGAGCGGACAGTAATCATGCAGCTCAGCGGGCCCTGATCACGTGACTGAGCATGCACTGTTCACGTGGCTGATCACACACCTATCACGTGACTGATCATGCACATATCACGTGTCTCTCATACACTGATCACGTGATTGCGCATGCACTGATCACTTACTTGTATTCACTGATAACGTGGCTATTATGCACTGATGACGTGGCTGATCATGCACTGATCACGTATCTATCTTGCACTGATCACTTGGCTGATCATACACTCATCTCCGGACTGGTCATGCACTGATCACGGCGCTATCATGCACTGATTACATGACTCCACATGCACTGATAACATGGATGATCATACACTGATCACGTGACTGATCATGCACTGATCACGTGACTGATCATGCACTGATCACGTGACTGATCATGCACGGATCACGTGACTGATCATGCACTGATCCATTGGCTATAATGCACTGATTACTTGGCTGATCATACACTGATGACGTGACTGATAATGCACTGATCATCTGGCTATCATGCACTCATTACCTGGATATCGTGCACTGATCACGTGGTTGATCATACACTGATCACGAGATTGATCATGCCCTGATCACGTCTATATCATGCACTGATCATGTGGCTGGTCATACTCTGATCACGTGCCTGGTCATGCACAGATTACATGACTGATCATGCACTGATCACGTGACTGATCATGCACTGATCACGTGGCTATCATGCACTACTCACGTGGCTGATCATGCAATGATCATGTAGCTACCATGTACCGGTCACGTGACTGATCATACAACCATCAGGTGACGGATCATGCACTGATCACGTGGCTGATCATACACTGATCACCTGCCTGGTCATGCACAGATCACGTGACTAATCATGAACTGATCACGTAGCTATCATGCACTGATCACCTGGCTGATCATGCACTGCTCACGTGGCTATCAAGCAGTGATCATGTGGCTATCATGCACTGATCACGTGGCTGATCATGCACTGATACCGTGACTGAGCATGCAATGATCACATGACTATCATGTAGTGATCACGTGACTTAATGGCGCTGATCATGTGACTAATAATGCGCTGATCATGTTTGCTATCATACACTGATCATGTGCCTCTGGAGGCAATAAACAAAGAGCTGAGTAGGCACGAATCAAACAGTCAGCAGGCAATACTCATGGAACTCAGCTGTGAGGAATCATGCTCCTCAGCTGGCAATAATCCAGCAGCTGTGCAGGCAGGAATTACGCAGCACAGCTGGCAATTGTCAAGCAGATGACAGGCAGGAATCGTGCAGCTCAGCTGGCAATTGTCAAGCAGATGAGCAGACAGTAATCACGCAGCTCAGCAGGCCCTGATGACGTGACTGAGCATGCACTGTTCACGTGGCAGATCATACACTGATCACGTGATTTATCATGCACTGATCACTTGGACATCATGCACTGTTCACGTGTCTGACCATGCACTGATCATGTGGCTGATCATACACTGCTCACGTAACTGATCATGCACTGATCACGTGGCTATCATGCACTGATCACGTGGCTGAACATGCACTGTTCACGTGGCTGATCACACACCTGTCACGTGACTGATCATGCACTGATCACGTGGCACTCATGCACTGATCACGCGGCTGATCATACTCTGCTCATGTAACTGATCATGCACACATCACGTGGCTATCATGCACTGCTCACGTGGTCCGTCATGGAATGATCACGTAGCTACCATATACTGGTCACGTGACTGATCATGCACAGATCACGTAAATGATCATGCACTGTTCACGTGACTGATCATGTACTGATCACGTGACTGATCATGCACTGTTCACGTGACTGATCATGCACTGATCACGTGGCTATCATGCACTGATCACGTGGCTGATCATACACTGATCACGTGCCTGGTCATGCACAGATCATGAGACTACTCATGAAGTGATCACGTGGCTATCATGCACTGATCACGTGGATATCATGCACTGATCACGTGGCTGATCATGCAATGATCACGTAGCTACCATGTACTGGTCACGTGACTGATCATGCACTGATCACGTAATTGATCATGCACTGATCTCGTGGCTGATCATGCACTGATCACGTGACTGATCATGCACTGATCACGTGGCTGATCTAGGACTGATCTCATGGCTATCATGCACTGCTCACGTGGCTGATCATGCAATGATCAGGCAGCTACGATGTACTAGTCACATGACTGATCATGCACTCATTACGTAATTGATCATGCACTGATCACCTGGCTTATCATGCATTGATCATGTGACTGATCATGTGCTGATCATGTTTGGTGTCGAACACTGATCATCTGCCTCTGGAGGCAATGAACATAGAGCTGAGTAGGCAGGTGTCAGTCAGCAGGCTATAATCATGGAACTCAACTCTAAGAAATCATGCTGCTCAGCTGGCAATAATCAAGTAGATGAGCAGGCAGGAATTACGCAGCACAGGTGGCAATTGTCAAGGAGATGACAGGCAGGAATCATGCAGCTCAGCTGACAATTGTCAAGCAGATGAGCAGACAGTAATCACGCAACTCAGCAGGCCCTGATGACGTGACTGAGCATGCACTGATCACGTGGCTATCACGCACTGATCAGGTGGCTGATCATACACTGATCACGTGCCTGGTCACGCACAGATCACGTGACTACTCATGAAGTCATCACGTGGCTATCATGCACTGATCACGTGGATATCATGCACTGATCACGTGGCTGATCACACATGTATCACGTGACTGATCATGCACTGATTACGTGGCTATCATGCACTGATCACGTGGCTATCATGTACTGATCACGTGGCTGATCATGCAATTGTCACGTAGCTATCATGTACTGGTCACGTGACTGATCATGCACTGATCACGTAATTGATCATGCACTGATCACGTGGCTGATCATGCACTGATCACGAGACAGATCATGCACTGACCACGTGGCTGATCATGCACTGATCACGTGACTGATCATGCACTGATCACCTGACTTATCATGCATTGATCATGTGACTGATCATGTGCTGATCATGTTTGGTGTCATACACTGATCATGTGCCTCTGTAGGCAATGAACAAAGCTGAGTAGGCAGGAATCAGTCAGCAGGCAATAATCATGGAACTCAGGTGTGAGGAATCATGCTGCTCAGCTGGCAATAATCAAGTAGATGAGCAGGCAGGAATTATGCAGCACAGGTGGCAATTGTAAAGGAGATGACAGGCAGGTATCGTGCAGCTCAGCTTGCAATTGTCAACAGATGAGCGGACAGTAATCATGCAGCTCAGCGGGCCCTGATCACGTGACTGAGCATGCACTGTTCACGTGGCTGATCACACACCTATCACGTGACTGATCATGCACATATCACGTGGCTCTCATACACTGATCACGTGATTGCGCATGCACTGATCACTTACTTGTATTCACTGATAACGTGGCTATTACGCACTGATGACGTGGCTGATCATGCACTGATCACGTATCTATCTTGCACTGATCACTTGGCTGATCATACACTCATCTCCGGACTGGTCATGCACTGATCACGGCGCTATCATGCACTGATTACATGACTCCACATGCACTGATAACGTGGATGATCATACACTGATCACGTGACTGATCATGCACTGATCACGTGACTGATCATGCACTGATCACGTGACTGATCATGCACTGATCCATTGGCTATAATGCACTGATTACTTGGCTGATCATACACTGATGACGTGACTGATAATGCACTGATCATCTGGCTATCATGCACTCATTACCTGGATATCGTGCACTGATCACGTGGTTGATCATACACTGATCACGAGATTGATCATGCCCTGATCACGTCTATATCATGCACTGATCATGTGGCTGGTCATACTCTGATCACGTGCCTGGTCATGCACAGATTACATGACTGATCATGCACTGATCACGTGACTGATCATGCACTGATCACGTGGCTATCATGCACTACTCACGTGGCTGATCATGCAATGATCATGTAGCTACCATGTACCGGTCACGTGACTGATCATACAACCATCAGGTGACGGATCATGCACTGATCACGTGGCTGATCATACACTGATCACCTGCCTGGTCATGCACAGATCACGTGACTAATCATGAACTGATCACGTAGCTATCATGCACTGATCACCTGGCTGATCATGCACTGCTCACGTGGCTATCAAGCAGTGATCATGTGGCTATCATGCACTGATCACGTGGCTGATCATGCACTGATACCGTGACTGAGCATGCACTGATCACATGACTATCATGTAGTGATCACGTGACTTAATGGCGCTGATCATGTGACTAATAATGCGCTGATCATGTTTGCTATCATACACTGATCATGTGCCTCTGGAGGCAATAAACAAAGAGCTGAGTAGGCACGACTCAAACAGTCAGCAGGCAATACTCATGGAACTCAGCTGTGAGGAATCATGCTCCTCAGCTGGCAATAATCCAGCAGCTGTGCAGGCAGGAATTACGCAGCACAGCTGGCAATTGTCAAGCAGATGACAGGCAGGAATCGTGCAGCTCAGCTGGCAATTGTCAAGCAGATGAGCAGACATTAATCACGCAGCTCAGCAGGCCCTGATGACGTGACTGAGCATGCACTGTTCACGTGGCAGATCATACACTGATCACGTGATTTATCATGCACTGATCACTTGGACATCATGCACTGTTCACGTGTCTGACCATGCACTGATCATGTGGCTGATCATACACTGCTCACGTAACTGATCATGCACTGATCACGTGGCTATCATGCACTGATCACGTGGCTGAACATGCACTGTTCACGTGGCTGATCACACACCTGTCACGTGACTGATCATGCACTGATCACGTGGCACTCATGCACTGATCACGCGGCTGATCATACTCTGCTCATGTAACTGATCATGCACACATCACGTGGCTATCATGCACTGCTCACGTGGTCCGTCATGGAATGATCACGTAGCTACCATATACTGGTCACGTGACTGATCATGCACAGATCACGTAAATGATCATGCACTGTTCACGTGACTGATCATGTACTGATCACGTGACTGATCATGCACTGTTCACGTGACTGATCATGCACTGATCACGTGGCTATCATGCACTGATCACGTGGCTGATCATACACTGATCACGTGCCTGGTCATGCACAGATCATGAGACTACTCATGAAGTGATCACGTGGCTATCATGCACTGATCACGTGGATATCATGCACTGATCACGTGGCTGATAACACATGTATCACATGACTGATCATGCACTGATCACGTGGCTATCATGCACTGATCACGTGGCTGATCATGGAATGATCACGTAGCTACAATGTACTGGTCACGTGACTGACCATGCACTGATCACCTAATTGATCCTGCCCTGATCACATGGCTCATCACGCACTGATCACGTGGCTGATCACACATGTGTCACGTGACTGATCATGTACAGATCACGTGACTAATCATGAAGTGATCATGTGGCTATCCTTCACTGATCACGTGGATATCATGCAATGATCACATGGCTGATCACACAGGTATCACGTGACTGATCATGCACTGATCACGTAATTGATCATGCACTGATCACCTGGCTTATATGCATTGATCATGTGACTGATCATGTGCTGATCATGTTTGGTGTCATACACTGATCATGTGCCTCTGGAGGCAATGAACAAAGAGCTGAGTAGGCAGGAATCAGTCAGCAGGCAATAATCATGGAACTCAGGTGTGAGGAATCATGCTGCTCAGCTGGCAATAATCAAGCAGATGAGCAGACAGTAATCACGCAGCTCAGCAGGCCCTGATCACGTGACTGAGCATGCACTGTTCACGTGGCTGATCACACACCTATCACGTGACTGATCATGCACTGATCACGTGGCTTTCATGCACTTATCACGTGATTGCGGATGCACTGATCACGTAATTGTATGCACTGATCACGTGGCTATCATGTACTGATGACGTAGCTGATCATGCACTGATCATGTGACTGATCATGCAGTGATCACGTAGCTATCTTGCACTGATCACTTGGCTGATCATACACTCATCTCGGGACTGATCATGCACTGATCATGGCGCTATCATGCACTGATCACGTGGATATCATGCACTGATCACGTGGCTGATCACACACGTATCACGTGACTCATCATGCACTGATCACATGGCTATCCTGCACTGATCACGTGGCTGCACATACACTGATCACGTGCCTGGTCAGGCACAGATCACGTGACTACTCATGAAGTGATCACGTGGCTATCATGCACTGATCACGTGGCTATCATACACTGATCACGTGGCTGATCACTCCCGTATCACGTGACTGATCATGCACTGGTCACGTGGCTAACATGCACTGATCACGTGGCTATCATGCACTGATCACGTGGATATCATGCACTGATCACGTGGCTGATCACACACGTATCACGTGACTGATCATGCACTGATCACGTGGCTATAATGCACTGATCACGTGGCTATCATGCACTGATCACGTGGCTGAACATGCAATGATCAACTAGCTACCATGTACTGTTCACGTGACTGATCATGCACTGACCACGTAATTGATCATGCACTGATCACGTGACTTATCATGCACTGGTCACGTGACTGATCATGCACTGATCACGTGGCTATCATGCACTGCTCACGTGGCTGATCATACAATGATCACGCATCTATCATGTACTGGTCACATGACTGATCATGCACTGATCACGTAATTGATCATGCACTGATCACCTGGCTGATCATGCACTGATCACGTGGCTATCATGCAATGATCACGTGGCTATCATGCACTGATCACGTGGCTGATCATGCACTGATACCGTGGCTGAGCATGGACTGATCACATGACTATCATGTAGTGATCACGTGACTTAATGGCGCTGATCATGTGACTGATCATGCGCTGATCATGTTTGCTATCATACACTGATCATGTGCCTCTGGAGGCAATAAACAAAGAGCTGAGTAGGCACGAATCAAACAGTCAGCAGGCAATACTCATGGAACTCAGCTGTGAGGAATCATGCTGCTCAGCTGGCAATAATTAAGCAGCTGAGCAGGCAGGAATTACGCAGCTCAGCTGGCAATTGTCAAGCAGAATACAGGCAGGAATCATGCAGCTCAGCTGGCAATTGTCAAGCAGATGAGCAGACAGTAATCACGAAGCTCAGCAGGCCCTGATCGCGTGACTGAGCATGCACTGTTCATGGGGCTGATCATACACTGATCACGTGATTGATCATGCACTGATCACTTGGATATCATGCACTGATCACGTGGCTGATCATACACTGTTCATGTGTCCTACCATGCACTGCTCACGTGGCTGATCATACACTGCTCACGTATGTGATCATGCACTGATCACGTGGCTATCATGCACTGATCACGTGGCTGAACACGCACTGTTCACGTGGCTGATCACACACCTGTCATGTGACTGATCATGCACTGACCACGTGGCTGATCATACCCTTCTCAGGTAACTGACTATGCCCACATCAGGTGGCTATCATGCACTGCACACGTGGCTGGTCATGCAATGATCACGTAGCTACCATATACTAGTCACGTGACTGATCATGCACAGATCCCGTAAATGATCATGCACTATTCACGTGACTGATCATGTACTGATCACGTGACTGATCATGTACTGATCACGTGACTGATCATGCACTGATCACTTGGCTATCATGCACTGCTCACGCGGCTGATCATGTACTCTTCACGTAAAAGATCATACACTGATCACGTGCCTGGTCATGCACAGATCACGTGACTACTCATGAAGTGATCACTTGGCTATCATGCAATGATCACGTGGCTATCATGCACTGATTACGTGGCTGATCACACTCATATCACGTGACTGATCATGCACTGATCACGTGGCTATCATGCACTGATCACGTGGCTGATCATGCAATGATCACGTAGCTACCATGTACTGGTCACGTGACTGATCATGCACTGATCACGTAATTGATCATGCCCTGATCACGTGGCTGATCATGCACTGATCACGTGACTGATCATGCACTGATCACGTGGCTGATCTAGGACTGATCTCATGGCTATCATGCACTGCTCACGTGGCTGATCATGCAATGATCAGGCAGCTACGATGTACTAGTCATATGACTGATCATGCACTCATTACGTAATTGATCATGCACTGATCACCTGGCTTATCATGCATTGATCATGTGACTGATCATGTGCTGATCATGTTTGGTGTCGAACACTGATCATCTGCCTCTGGAGGCAATGAACATAGAGCTGAGTAGGCAGGAGTCAGTCAGCAGGCTATAATCATGGAACTCAACTCTAAGAAATCATGCTGCTCAGCTGGCAATAATCAAGTAGATGAGCAGGCAGGAATTACGCAGCACAGGTGGCAATTGTCAAGGAGATGACAGGCAGGAATCATGCAGCTCAGCTGACAATTGTCAAGCAGATGAGCAGACAGTAATCACGCAGCTCAGCAGGCCCTGATGACGTGACTGAGCATGCACTGATCACGTGGCTATCACGCACAGATCAGGTGGCTGATCATACACTGATCACGTGCCTGGTCACGCACAGATCACGTGACTACTCATGAAGTCATCACGTGGCTATCATGCACTGATCACGTGGATATCATGACCTGATCACGTGGCTGATCACACATGTATCACGTGACTGATCATGCACTGATTACGTGGCTATCATGCACTGATCACGTGGCTATCATGTACTGATCACGTGGCTGATCATGCAATTGTCACGTAGCTATCATGTACTGGTCATGTGACTGATCATGCACTGATCACGTAATTGATCATGCACTGATCACGTGGCTGATCATGCAATGATCACGAGACCGATCATGCACTGACCACGTGGCTGATCATGCACTGATCACGTGACTGATCATGCACTGATCACCTGACTTATCATGCATTGATCATGTGACTGATCATGTGCTGATCATGTTTGGTGTCATACACTGATCATGTGCCTCTGGAGGCAATGAACAAAGCTGAGTAGGCAGGAATCAGTCAGCAGGCAATAATCATGGAACTCAGGTGTGAGGAATCATGGTGCTCAGCTGGCAATAATCAAGTAGATGAGCAGGCAGGAATTATGCAGCACAGGTGGCAATTGTAAAGGAGATGACAGGCAGGTATCGTGCAGCTCAGCTTGCAATTGTCAACAGATGAGCAGACAGTAATCATGCAGCTCAGCGGGCCCTGATCACGTGACTGAGCATGCACTGTTCACGTGGCTGATCACACACCTATCACGTGACTGATCATGCACATATCACGTGGCTCTCATATACTGATCACGTGATTGCGCATGCACTGATCACTTACTTGTATTCACTGATAACGTGGCTATTATGCACTGATGACGTGGCTGATCATGCACTGATCACGTATCTATCTTGCACTGATCACTTGGCTGATCATACACTCATCTCCGGACTGGTCATGCACTGATCACGGCGCTATCACGCACTGATTACATGACCCCACATGCACTGATAACGTGGATGATCATACACTGATCATGTGACTGATCATGCACTGATCACGTGACTGATCATGCACTGATCACGTGACTGATCATGCACTGATCCGTTGGCTATAATGCACTGATTACTTGGCTGATCATACACTGATGACGTGACTGATAATGCACTGATCATCTGGCTATCATGCACTCATTACCTGGATATCGTGCACTGATCACGTGGTTGATCATACACTGATCACGAGATTGATCATGCCCTGATCACGTCTATATCATGCACTGATCATGTGGCTGGTCATACTCTGATCACGTGCCTGGTCATGCACAGATTACATGACTGATCATGCACTGATCACGTGACTGATCATGCACTGATCACGTGGCTATCATGCACTACTCACGTGGCTGATCATGCAATGATCATGTAGCTACCATGTACCGGTCACGTGACTGATCATACAACCATCAGGTGACGGATCATGCACTGATCACGTGGCTGATCATACACTGATCACCTGCCTGGTCATGCACAGATCACGTGACTAATCATGAACTGATCACGCAGCTATCATGCACTGATCACCTGGCTGATCATGCACTGCTCACGTGGCTATCAAGCAGTGATCATGTGGCTATCATGCACTGATCACGTGGCTGATCATGCACTGATACCGTGACTGAGCATGCACTGATCACATGACTATCATGTAGTGATCACGTGACTTAATGGGGCTGATCATGTGACTAATAATGCGCTGATCATGTTTGCTATCATACACTGATCATGTGCCTCTGGAGGCAATAAACAAAGAGCTGAGTAGGCACGAATCAAACAGTCAGCAGGCAATACTCATGGAACTCAGCTGTGAGGAATCATGCTCCTCAGCTGGCAATAATCCAGCAGCTGTGCAGGCAGGAATTACGCAGCACAGCTGGCAATTGTCAAGCAGATGACAGGCAGGAATCGTGCAGCTCAGCTGGCAATTGTCAAGCAGATGAGCAGACAGTAATCACGCAGCTCAGCAGGCCATGATGACGTGACTGAGCATGCACTGTTCACGTGGCAGATCATACACTGATCACGTGATTTATCATGCACTGATCACTTGGACATCATGCACTGTTCACGTGTCTGACCATGCACTGATCATGTGGCTGATCATACACTGCTCACGTAACTGATCATGCACTGATCACGTGGCTATCATGCACTGATCACGTGGCTGAACATGCACTGTTCACGTGGCTGATCACACACCTGTCACGTGACTGATCATGCACTGATCACGTGGCACTCATGCACTGATCACGCGGCTGATCATACTCTGCTCATGTAACTGATCATGCACACATCACGTGGCTATCATGCACTGCTCACGTGGTCCGTCATGGAATGATCACGTAGCTACCATATACTGGTCACGTGACTGATCATGCACAGATCACGTAAATGATCATGCACTGTTCACGTGACTGATCATGTACTGATCACGTGACTGATCATGCACTGTTCACGTGACTGATCATGCACTGATCACGTGGCTATCATGCACTGATCACGTGGCTGATCATACACTGATCACGTGCCTGGTCATGCACAGATCATGAGACTACTCATGAAGTGATCACGTGGCTATCATGCACTGATCACGTGGATATCATGCACTGATCACGTGGCTGATAACACATGTATCACATGACTGATCATGCACTGATCACGTGGCTATCATGCACTGATCACGTGGCTGATCATGGAATGATCACGTAGCTACAATGTACTGGTCACGTGACTGACCATGCACTGATCACCTAATTGATCCTGCCCTGATCACATGGCTCATCACGCACTGATCACGTGGCTGATCACACACGTGTCACGTGACTGATCATGTACAGATCACGTGACTAATCATGAAGTGATCATGTGGCTATCCTTCACTGATCACGTGGATATCATGCAATGATCACATGGCTGATCACACAGGTATCACGTGACTGATCATGCACTGATCACGTAATTGATCATGCACTGATCACCTGGCTTATATGCATTGATCATGTGACTGATCATGTGCTGATCATGTTTGGTGTCATACACTGATCATGTGCCTCTGGAGGCAATGAACAAAGAGCTGAGTAGGCAGGAATCAGTCAGCAGGCAATAATCATGGAACTCAGGTGTGAGGAATCATGCTGCTCAGCTGGCAATAATCAAGCAGATGAGCAGACAGTAATCACGCAGCTCAGCAGGCCCTGATCACGTGACTGAGCATGCACTGTTCACGTGGCTGATCACACACCTATCACGTGACTGATCATGCACTGATCACGTGGCTTTCATGCACTTATCACGTGATTGCGGATGCACTGATCACGTAATTGTATGCACTGATCACGTGGCTATCATGTACTGATGACGTAGCTGATCATGCACTGATCATGTGACTGATCATGCAGTGATCACGTAGCTATCTTGCACTGATCACTTGGCTGATCATACACTCATCTCGGGACTGATCATGCACTGATCATGGCGCTATCATGCACTGATCACGTGGATATCATGCACTGATCACGTGGCTGATCACACACGTATCACGTGACTCATCATGCACTGATCACGTGGCTATCCTGCACTGATCACGTGGCTGCACATACACTGATCACGTGCCTGGTCAGGCACAGATCACGTGCCTACTCATGAAGTGATCACGTGGCTATCATGCACTGATCACGTGGCTATCATACACTGATCACGTGGCTGATCACTCACGTATCACGTGACTGATCATGCACTGGTCACGTGGCTAACATGCACTGATCACGTGGCTATCATGCACTGATCACGTGGATATCATGCACTGATCACGTGGCTGATCACACACGTATCACGTGACTGATCATGCACTGATCACGTGGCTATAATGCACTGATCACGTGGCTATCATGCACTGATCACGCGCTGAACATGCAATGATCAACTAGCTACCATGTACTGTTCACGTGACTGATCATGCACTGACCACGTAATTGATCATGCACTGATCACGTGACTTATCATGCACTGGTCACGTGACTGATCATGCACTGATCACGTGGCTATCATGCACTGCTCACGTGGCTGATCATACAATGATCACGCATCTATCATGTACTGGTCACATGACTGATCATGCACTGATCACGTAATTGATCATGCACTGATCACCTGGCTGATCATGCACTGATCACGTGGCTATCATGCAATGATCACGTGGCTATCATGCACTGATCACGTGGCTGATCATGCACTGATACCGTGGCTGAGCATGGACTGATCACATGACTATCATGTAGTGATCACGTGACTTAATGGCGCTGATCATGCGCTGATCATGTTTGCTATCATACACTGATCATGTGCCTCTGGAGGCAATAAACAAAGAGCTGAGTAGGCACGAATCAAACAGTCAGCAGGCAATACTCATGGAACTCAGCTGTGAGGAATCATGCTGCTCAGCTGGCAATAATTAAGCAGCTGAGCAGGCAGGAATTACGCAGCTCAGCTGGCAATTGTCAAGCAGATGACAGGCAGGAATCATGCAGCTCAGCTGGCAATTGTCAAGCAGATGAGCAGACAGTAATCACGAAGCTCAGCAGGCCCTGATCGCGTGACTGAGCATGCACTGTTCATGGGGCTGATCATACACTGATCACGTGATTGATCATGCACTGATCACTTGGATATCATGCACTGATCACGTGGCTGATCATACACTGTTCATGTGTCCTACCATGCACTGCTCACGTGGCTGATCATACACTGCTCACGTATGTGATCATGCACTGATCACGTGGCTATCATGCACTGATCACGTGGCTGAACACGCACTGTTCACGTGGCTGATCACACACCTGTCATGTGACTGATCATGCACTGACCACGTGGCTGATCATACCCTTCTCAGGTAACTGACTATGCCCACATCAGGTGGCTATCATGCACTGCACACGTGGCTGGTCATGCAATGATCACGTAGCTACCATATACTAGTCACGTGACTGATCATGCACAGATCCCGTAAATGATCATGCACTATTCACGTGACTGATCATGCACTGATCACCTGACTTATCATGCATTGATCATGTGACTGATCATGTGCTGATCATGTTTGGTGTCATACACTGATCATGTGCCTCTGGAGGCAATGAACAAAGCTGAGTAGGCAGGAATCAGTCAGCAGGCAATAATCATGGAACTCAGGTGTGAGGAATCATGGTGCTCAGCTGGCAATAATCAAGTAGATGAGCAGGCAGGAATTATGCAGCACAGGTGGCAATTGTAAAGGAGATGACAGGCAGGTATCGTGCAGCTCAGCTTGCAATTGTCAACAGATGAGCAGACAGTAATCATGCAGCTCAGCAGGCCCTGATCACGTGACTGAGCATGCACTGTTCACGTGGCTGATCACACACCTATCACGTGACTGATCATGCACATATCACGTGGCTCTCATACACTGATCACGTGATTGCGCATGCACTGATCACTTACTTGTATTCACTGATAACGTGGCTATTATGCACTTATGACGTGGCTGATCATGCACTGATCATGTATCTATCTTGCACTGATCACTTGGCTGATCATACACTCATCTCCGGACTGGTCATGCACTGATCACGGCGCTATCATGCACTGATTACATGACTCCACATGCACTGATAACGTGGATGATCATACACTGATCATGTGACTGATCATGCACTGATCACGTGACTGATCATGCACTGATCACGTGACTGATCATGCACTGATCCGTTGGCTATAATGCACTGATTACTTGGCTGATCATACACTGATGACGTGACTGATAATGCACTGATCATCTGGCTATCATGCACTCATTACCTGGATATCGTGCACTGATCACGTGGTTGATCATACACTGATCACGAGATTGATCATGCCCTGATCACGTCTATATCATGCACTGATCATGTGGCTGGTCATACTCTGATCACGTGCCTGGTCATGCACAGATTACATGACTGATCATGCACTGATCACGTGACTGATCATGCACTGATCACGTGGCTATCATGCACTACTCACGTGGCTGATCATGCAATGATCATGTAGCTACCATGTACCGGTCACGTGACTGATCATACAACCATCAGGTGACGGATCATGCACTGATCACGTGGCTGATCATACACTGATCACCTGCCTGGTCATGCACAGATCACGTGACTAATCATGAACTGATCACGTAGCTATCATGCACTGATCACCTGGCTGATCATGCACTGCTCACGTGGCTATCAAGCAGTGATCATGTGGCTATCATGCACTGATCACGTGGCTGATCATGCACTGATACCGTGACTGAGCATGCACTGATCACATGACTATCATGTAGTGATCACGTGACTTAATGGCGCTGATCATGTGACTAATAATGCGCTGATCATGTTTGCTATCATACACTGATCATGTGCCTCTGGAGGCAATAAACAAAGAGCTGAGTAGGCACGAATCAAACAGTCAGCAGGCAATACTCATGGAACTCAGCTGTGAGGAATCATGCTCCTCAGCTGGCAATAATCCAGCAGCTGAGCAGGCAGGAATTACGCAGCACAGCTGGCAATTGTCAAGCAGATGACAGGCAGGAATCGTGCAGCTCAGCTGGCAATTGTCAAGCAGATGAGCAGACAGTAATCACGCAGCTCAGCAGGCCCTGATGACGTGACTGAGCATGCACTGTTCACGTGGCAGATCATACACTGATCACGTGATTTATCATGCACTGATCACTTGGACATCATGCACTGTTCACGTGTCTGACCATGCACTGATCATGTGGCTGATCATACACTGCTCACGTAACTGATCATGCACTGATCACGTGGCTGAACATGCACTGTTCACGTGGCTGATCACACACCTGTCACGTGACTGATCATGCACTGATCACGTGGCACTCATGCACTGATCACGCGGCTGATCATACTCTGCTCATGTAACTGATCATGCACACATCACGTGGCTATCATGCACTGCTCACGTGGTCCGTCATGGAATGATCACGTAGCTACCATATACTGGTCACGTGACTGATGATGCACAGATCACGTAAATGATCATGCACTGTTCACGTGACTGATCATGTACTGATCACGTGACTGATCATGCACTGTTCACGTGACTGATCATGCACTGATCACGTGGCTATCATGCACTGATCACGTGGCTGATCATACACTGATCACGTGCCTGGTCATGCACAGATCATGAGACTACTCATGAAGTGATCACGTGGCTATCATGCACTGATCACGTGGATATCATGCACTGATCACGTGGCTGATAACACATGTATCACATGACTGATCATGCACTGATCACGTGGCTATCATGCACTGATCACGTGGCTGATCATGGAATGATCACGTAGCTACAATGTACTGGTCACGTGACTGATCATGCACTGATCACCTAATTGATCCTGCCCTGATCACGTGGCTCATCACGCACTGATCACGTGGCTGATCACACACGTGTCACGTGACTGATCATGTACAGATCACGTGACTAATCATGAAGTGATCATGTGGCTATCCTTCACTGATCACGTGGATATCATGCAATGATCACATGGCTGATCACACAGGTATCACGTGACTGATCATGCACTGATCACGTGGCTATCATGCACTGATCACGTGGCTATCATGCACTGATCACGTGGCTGATCATGCAATGATCACCTAGCTACCATGTACTAGTCACATGACTGATCATGCACTGATCACGTAATTGATCATGCACTGATCACCTGGCTTATATGCATTGATCATGTGACTGATCATGTGCTGATCATGTTTGGTGTCATACACTGATCATGTGCCTCTGGAGGCAATGAACAAAGAGCTGAGTAGGCAGGAATCAGTCAGCAGGCAATAATCATGGAACTCAGGTGTGAGGAATCATGCTGCTCAGCTGGCAATATTCAAGCAGATGAGCAGACAGTAATCACGCAGCTCAGCAGGCCCTGATCACGTGACTGAGCATGCACTGTTCACGTGGCTGATCACACACCTATCACGTGACTGTTCATGCACTGATCACGTGGCTCTCATGCACTTATCACGTGATTGCGGATGCACTGATCACGTAATTGTATGCACTGATCACGTGGCTATCATGTACTGATGACGTAGCTGATCATGCACTGATCATGTGACTGATCATGCAGTGATCACGTAGCTATCTTGCACTGATCACTTGGCTGATCATACACTCATCTCGGGACTGATCATGCACTGATCATGGCGCTATCATGCACTGATCACGTGGATATCATGCACTGATCACGTGGCTGATCACACACATATCACGTGACTGATCATGCACTGATCACGTGGCTATCCTGCACTGATCACGTGGCTGCACATACACTGATCACGTGGCTGATCACACATGTATCACGTGACTGATCATGCACTGGTCACGTGGCTAACATGCACTGATCACGTGGCTATCATGCACTGATCACGTGGATAACATGCACTGATCACGTGGCTGATCACACACGTATCACGTGACTGATCATGCACTGATCACGTGGCTATAATGCACTGATCACGTGGCTATCATGCACTGATCACGTGGCTGAACATGCAATGATCAACTAGCTACCATGTACTGGTCACGTGACTGATCATGCACTGACAACGTAATTGATCATGCACTGATCACGTGACTTATCATGCACTGGTCACGTGACTGATCATGCACTGATCACGTGGCTATCATGCACTGCTCACGTGGCAGATCATACAATGATCACGCATCTATAATGTACTGGTCACATGACTGATCATGCACTGATCACGTAATTGATCATGCACTGATCACCTGGCTGATCATGCACTGATCACGTGGCTGATCATGCACTGATACCGTGGCTGAGCATGGACTGATCACATGACTATCATGTAGTGATCATGTGACTTAATGGCGCTGATCATGTGACTGATCATGCGCTGATCATGTTTGCTATCATACACTGATCATGTGCCTCTGGAGGAAATAAACAAAGAGCTGAGTAGGCACGAATCAAACAGTCAGCAGGCAATACTCATGGAACTCAGCTGTGAGGAATCATGCTGCTCAGCTGGCAATAATTAAGCAGCTGAGCAGGCAGGAATTACGCAGCTCAGCTGGCAATTGTCAAGCAGATGACAGGCAGGAATCATGCAGCTCAGCTGGCAATTGTCAAGCAGATGAGCAGACAGTAATCACGAAGCTCAGCAGGCCCTGATCACGTGACTGAGCATGCACTGTTCATGGGGCTGATCATACACTGATCACGTGATTGATCATGCACTGATCACTTGGATATCATGCACTGGTCACGTGGCTGATCATACACTTTTCATGTGTCTTACCATGCACTGCTCACGTGGCTGATCATACACTGCTCACGTATGTGATCATGCACTGATCACGTGGCTATCATGCACTGATCACGTGGCTGAACACGCACTGTTCACGTGGCTGATCACACACCTGTCACGTGACTGATCATGCACTGACCACGTGGCTGATCATACCCTTCTCAGGTAACTGACCATGCCCACATCAGGTGGCTATCATGCACTGCACACGTGGCTGGTCATGCAATGATCACGTAGCTACCATATACTAGTCACGTGACTGATCATGCACAGATCCCGTAAATGATCATGCACTATTCACGTGACTGATCATGTACTGATCACGTGACTGATCATGCACTGATCACGTGGCTATCATGCACTGCTCACGCGGCTGATCATGTACTCTTCACGTAAAAGATCATGCAATGATCACGTGACTGATCATGCACTGATCACGTGACTCATCATGCACTGATCACGTGGCTATCATGCACTGCTTACGTGGCTGATGATACAATGGTCACATAGCTACCATGTACTGGTCACGTGACTGATCATGCACTGATCACGTAATTGATCATGCACTGATCACGTGGATGATCATACACTGATCACGTGACTGATCATGAACTGTTCACGTGACTGATCATGCAGTGATCACGTGGCTATCACGCACTAATCACGTGGATGATCATACACTAATCACGTGACTGGTCATGCACAGATCACCGGACTACTCATGAAGTGATCACGTGGCTATCATGCACTGATCACGTGGATATTATGCACCGATCACGTGGCTGATCGTGCACTGATCACGTGACTGATCATGCACTGATCACGTGGCTATCATGCACTGCTACCGTGGATGATCATGCAATGATCACGTGGCTATTATGCACTGCTAACGTGGCTGATCATACACTGATCACCTGCCTGGTCATGCACAGATCACGTGACAAATCATGAACTGATCACATAGCTATCATGAACTGATCACAAAGCTATCATGAACTGATCACCTGGCTGATCATGCACTGATCACGTGGCTGATCATGCACTGTTCACGTGGCTGATCATACACTGATCACCTGCCTGGTCATGCACAGATCACGTGACAAATCATGAACTGATCACATAGCTATCATGAACTGATCACCTGGCTGATCATGCACTGATCACGTGGCTGATCATGCACTGATACCGTGACTGAGCATGGACTGATCACATGACTATCATGTAGTGATCACGTGACTTAATGGCGCTGATCATGTGACTGATCATGCGCTGATCATGTTTGCTATCATACACTGATCATGTGCCTCTGGAGGCAATAAACAAAGAGCTGAGTAGGCACGAATCAAACAGTCAGCAGGCAATAATCATGGAACTCAGGTGTGAGGAATCATGCTGCTCAGCTGGCAATAATCAAGCAGCTGAGCAGGCAGGAATTACGCAGCACAGCTGGCAATTGTCAAGCAGATGAGCAGACAGTAATCACGCAGCTCAGCAGGCCCTGATCACGTGACTGAGCAGGCACTGTTCACGTGGCTGATCATACACTGATCACGTGATGATCATGCACTGATCACTTAGATATCATGCACTGATCACATGGCTGATCATACACTGTTCACGTGTCTGACCATGCACTGATCACGTGGCTGATCATACAGTGCTCAGGTAACTGATCATGCACTGATCACGTGGCTATCACGGACTGATCACGTGGCTGAACATGCACTGTTCACGTGGCTGATCACACACCTGTCACGTGACATATCATGCACTGATCACGTGGCACTCATGAACTGATCACGTGGCTGATCATACTCTGTTCACGTAACTCATCATGCACACATCACGTGGCTATCATGCACTGCTCACGTGGCTCGTCATGGAATGATCACATAGCTACCATATACTGGTCACGTGACTGATCATGCACAGTTCACATAAATGATCATGCACTGTTCACGTGACTGATCATGTACTGATCACGTGACTGATCATGCACTGATCACGTGGCTATCATGCTCTGCTCACGTGGCTGATCATGCAACGATCACGTAGCAACTATGTACTGGTCACGTGACTGATCATGCACTAATCACGTAATTGATCCTGCACTGATCTCGTGGCTCATCATGCCCTGATCATGTGGCTCTCATGCACTGATCACGTGGCTATCCTGCACTGATCATGTGGATATCATGCACTGATCATGTGACTGATCACACACGTATCACATGACTGATCATGCACTGATCACGTGACTGATCATGCACTGCTCACGTGGCTGATCATGCAATGATCACACAGCTACCATGTACTGGTCACATGACTGATCATGCACTGATCACATAATTGATCATGCACTGATCACCTGGCTTATCATGCATTGATCATGTGACTGATCATGTGCTGTTCATGTTTGGTGTCACACACTGATCATGTGCCTCTGGAGGCAATGAACATAGAGCTCAGTAGGCAGGAATCAGTCAGCATGCTATAATCATGGAACTCAGCTCTGAGAAATCATGCTGCTCAGCTGGCAATAATCAAGTAGATGAGCAGGCAGGAATTACGCAGCACAGGTGGCAATTGTCAAGGAGATGACAGGCAGGAATCGTGAAGCTCAGCTGGCAATTGTCAAGCAGATGAGCAGACAGTAATCACGCAGCTCAGCAGGCCCTGATCACGTGACTGAGCATGCACTGTTCACATGGCTGATCACACACCTATCACGTGACTGATCATGCACTGATCATGTGACTGATCATGCACTGATCACGTAGCTATCTTGCGCTGATCACTTGGCTGATCGAACACTCATCACAGGACTGATCGTGCACTAATCACGGCGCTATCATGCATTGACTACATGACTCCACATGCACTGATCACGTGGATGATCATGCACTGATCACGTGACTGACCATGTACTGATCACGTGACTGATCAGTCACTGATCACATGGCTGATCATGCTTTGATCACGTGGCTATCATGCACTGCTCACGTGGCTGATCATGCTATGATCAAGAAGCTACCATGTACTGGTCACGTGACTGATCATGCACTGATCACGTAATTGATCATGCACTGATCACGTGGCTGATCATGCACTGATCACGTGACTGATCATGCACTGATCACGTGACTGATCATGCACTGATCACGTGACTGATCATGCACTGATCACGTGGCTATCATGCACTGATCACTTGGCTGGACATACACTGATCACGTGGCTGATCATGCGATGATCACGCAGCTACCATGTACTGGTCACATGACTGATCATGCACTGATCACGTGACTGATCATGCAGTGATCACGTGGCTATCATGCACTACTCACGTGGGTGATCATGCAATGATCATGTAGCTACCATGTACAGGTCACGTGAATGATCATAAACCCATCAGGTGACTGATCATGCACTGATCACGTGGCTATCATGCACTGATCACGAGACTGATCATGCACTGATCACGTCTATATCATGCACGGATCACATGACTGCCCATGCACTGATCACGTGGATGATCATACACTAATCATGTGACAGATCATGCACTGATCACGTGGCTGATCATGCACTGATACCGTGACTGAGCATGGACTGATCACATGACTATCATGTAGTGATCACGTGACTTAATGGCGCTGATCATGTGACTGATCATGCGCTGATCATGTTTGCTATCATACACTGATCATGTGCCTCTGGAGGCAATAAACAAAGAGCTGAGTAGGCACGAATCAAACAGTCAGCAGGCAATAATCATGGAACTCAGGTGTGAGGAATCATGCTGCTCAGCTGGCAATAATCAAGCAGCTGAGCAGGCAGGAATTACGCAGCACAGCTGACAATTGTCAAGCAGATGACAGGCAGGAATCGTGCAGCTCAGCTGGCAATTGTCAAGCAGATAAGCAGACTGTAATCACGCAGCTCAGCAGGCCCAGATCACGTGACTGAGCATGCACTGTTCACGTGGCTGATCATACACTGATCACGTAACTGATCATGCACTGATCACGTGGCTATCATGCACTGATCACGTGGCTGATCATACACTGTTCACGTGTCTGACCATGCACTGATCACGTGGCTGATCATACACTGATCACGTGGCTGATCATGCACTGATCACGTGGCTGATCATGCACTGATCACGTGGCTGATCATGCACTGATCACTGGCTATCATGCACTGATCACTGGCTATCATGCACTGATCACGTGGCTGATCATGCACTGATCACGTGACTGATCATGCACTGATCACGTCTATATCATGCACTGATCACGTGACTGATCATGCACTGATCACGTGGATGATCATGCACTGATCACGTGACTGATCATGCACTGATCACGTGGCTATCATGCACTGATCACGTGGCTGATCATGCACTGATCACGTAGCTATCATGTACTGATCACGTGACTGATCATGCACTGATCACGTAATTGATCATGCACTGATCACGTGACTGATCATGCACTGATCACGTGACTGATCATGCACTGATCACGTGACTGATCATGCACTGATCACGTGGCTATCATGCACTGATCACGTGGCTGATCATGCACTGATCACGTAGCTACCATGCACTGATCACGTGACTGATCATGCACTGATCACGTGATTGATCATGCACTGATCACGTGGCTGATCATGCACTGATCACGTGACTGATCATGCACTGATCACGTGGCTATCATGCACTGATCACGTGGCTGATCATGCACTGATCACGTGCCTGATCATGCACTGATCACATGACTGATCATGCACTGATCACGTGACTGATCATGCACTGATCACGTGGCTATCATGCACTACTCACGTGGCTGATCATGCAATGATCATGTAGCTACCATGTACTGGTCACGTGACTGATCATACACCCATCAGGTGACTGATCATGCACTGATCACGTGGCTATCATGCACTGATCACGTGGCTGATCATGCACTGATCACGTGGCTGATCATGCACTGATCACGTGACTGATCATGCACTGATCACGTGACTGATCATGCACTGATCACGTGGCTATCATGCACTGATCACGTGGCTGATCATGCACTGATCACGTGGCTGATCATGCACTGATACCGTGACTGAGCATGGACTGATCACATGACTATCATGTAGTGATCACGTGACTTAATGGCGCTGATCATGTGACTGATCATGCACTGATCATGTTTGCTATCATACACTGATCATGTGCCTCTGGAGGCAATAAACAAAGAGCTGAGTAGGCACGAATCAAACAGTCAGCAGGCAATAATCATGGAACTCAGCTGTGAGGAATCATGCTGCTCAGCTGGCAATAATCAAGCAGCTGAGCAGGCAGGAATTACGCAGCACAGCTGGCAATTGTCAAGCAGATGAGCAGACAGTAATCACGCAGCTCAGCAGGCCCTGATCACGTGACTGAGCATGCACTGTTCACGTGGCTGATCATACACTGATCACGTGATGATCATGCACTGATCACTTGGATATCATGCACTGATCACGTGGCTGATCATACACTGTTCACGTGTCTGACCATGCACTGATCACGTGGCTGATCATACACTGCTCTGGTAACTGATCATGCACTGATCACGTGGCTATCATGGACTGATCACGTTGCTAAACATGCACTGTTCACGTGGCTGATCACACACCTGTCACATGACATATCATGCACTGATCACGTGGCACTCATGCACTGATCACGTGGCTGATCATACACTGATCACGTAACTCATCATGCACACATCACGTGGCTATCATGCACTGCTCACGTGGCTGTCATGGAATGATCACGTAGCTACCATATACTGGTCACGTGACTGATCATGCACTGATCACGTAAATGATCATGCACTGATCACGTGACTGATCATGCACTGATCACGTGACTGATCATGCACTGATCACGTGGCTATCATGCACTGATCACGTGGCTGATCATGCACTGATCACGTGCCTGATCATGCACTGATCACATGACTGATCATGCACTGATCACGTGACTGATCATGCACTGATCACGTGGCTATCATGCACTATCACGTGGCTGATCATGCAATGATCATGTAGCTACCATGTACAGGTCACGTGACTGATCATACACCCATCAGGTGACTGATCATGCACTGATCACGTGGCTATCATGCACTGATCACGTCTGATCATGCACTGATCACATGACTGATCATGCACTGATCACGTGGATGATCATGCACTGATCATGTGACTGATCATGCACTGATCACGTGGCTGATCATGCACTGATACCGTGACTGAGCATGGACTGATCACATGACTATCATGTAGTGATCACGTGACTTAATGGCGCTGATCATGTGACTGATCATGCGCTGATCATGTTTGCTATCATACACTGATCATGTGCCTCTGGAGGCAATAAACAAAGAGCTGAGTAGGCACGAATCAAACAGTCAGCAGGCAATAATCATGGAACTCAGGTGTGAGGAATCATGCTGCTCAGCTGGCAATAATCAAGCAGCTGAGCAGGCAGGAATTACGCAGCACAGCTGACAATTGTCAAGCAGATGACAGGCAGGAATCGTGCAGCTCAGCTGGCAATTGTCAAGCAGATGAGCAGACAGTAATCACGCAGCTCAGCAGGCCCTGATCACGTGACTGAGCATGCACTGTTCACGTGGCTGATCATACGCTGCTCACGTGACTGATCATGCACTGATCACGTGGCTGATCATGCACTGATCACGTGGCTGATCATGCACTGATCACGTGGCTGATCATGCACTGATCACGTGACTGATCATGCACTGATCACTGACTGATCATGCACTGATCACGTGGCTATCATGCACTGATCACGTGGCTGATCATGCACTGATCACGTGACTGATCATGCACTGATCACGTGATATCATGCACTGATCACGTGACTGATCATGCACTGATCACGTGGCTGATCATACACTGATCACGTGACTGATCATGCACTGATCACGTGGCTATCATGCACTGATCACGTGGCTGATCATGCAATGATCACGTAGCTACCATGCACTGGTCACGTGACTGATCATGCACTGATCACGTAACTGATCATGCACTGATCACGTGACTGATCATGCACTGATCACGTGGCTGATCATGCACTGATCACGTGGCTATCATGCACTGATCACGTGGCTGATCATGCACTGATCACGTGACTGATCATGCACTGATCACTGACTATCATGCACTGATCACGTGGCTATCATGCACTGATCACGTGGCTGATCATGCACTGATCACGTGACTGATCATGCACTGATCACGTGATATCATGCACTGATCACGTGACTGATCATGCACTGATCACGTGGATGATCATGCACTGATCATGTGACTGATCATGCACTGATCACGTGGCTATCATGCACTGATCACGTGGCTGATCATGCACTGATCACGTAGCTATCATGCACTGATCACGTGACTGATCATGCACTGATCACGTAACTGATCATGCACTGATCACGTGACTGATCATGCACTGATCACGTGGCTATCATGCACTGATCACGTGGCTGATCATGCACTGATCACGTGGCTATCATGCACTGATCACGTGACTGATCATGCACTGATCACGTGGCTGATCATGCACTGATCACGTGGCTGATCATGCACTGATCACGTGGCTGATCATGCACTGATCACGTGACTGATCATGCACTGATCACGTGGCTATCATGCACTACTCACGTGGCTGATCATGCAATGATCATATAGCTACCATGTACAGGTCACGTGAATGATCATACACCCATCAGGTGACTGATCATGCACTGATCACGTGGCTATCATGCACTGATCACGAGACTGATCATGCACTGATCACGTCTATATCATGCACTGATCACATGACTGCCCATGCACTGATCACGTGGATGATCATACACTAATCATGTGACAGATCATGCACTGATCACGTGGCTGATCATGCACTGATACCGTGACTGAGCATGGACTGATCACATGACTATCATGTAGTGATCACGTGACTTAATGGCGCTGATCATGTGACTGATAATGCACTGATCATGTTTGCTATCATACACTGATCATGTGCCTCTGGAGGCAATAAACAAAGAGCTGAGTAGGCACGAATCAAACAGTCAGCAGGCAATAATCATGGAACTCAGGTGTGAGGAATCATGCTGCTCAGCTGGCAATAATCAAGCAGCTGAGCAGGCAGGAATTACGCAGCACAGCTGGCAATTGTCAAGCAGATGACAGGCAGGAATCGTGCAGCTCAGCTGGCAATTGTCAAGCAGATGAGCAGACAGTAATCACGCAGCTCAGCAGGCCCAGATCACGTGACTGAGCATGCACTGTTCACGTGGCTGATCATACACTGATCACGTAACTGATCATGCACTGATCACTTGGATATCATGCACTGATCACGTGGCTGATCATACACTGTTCACGTGTCTGACCATGCACTGATCACGTGGCTGATCATACACTGCTCACGTAACTGATCATGCACTGATCACGTGGCTGATCATGCACTGATCACGTGGCTGATCATGCACTGTTCACGTGGCTGATCATGCACTGATCACGTGACTGATCATGCACTGATCACTGGCTATCATGCACTCATCACTGGCTATCATGCACTGATCACGTGGCTGATCATGCACTGATCACGTGACTGATCATGCACTGATCACGTCTATATCATGCACTGATCACGTGACTGATCATGCACTGATCACCCGGATGATCATGCACTGATCACGTGACTGATCATGCACTGATCACGTGGCTATCATGCACTGCTCACGTGGCTGATCATGCAATGATCACGTAGCTACCATGTACTGGTCACGTGACTGATCATGCACTGATCACGTAATTGATCATGCACTGATCACGTGGCTGATCATGCACTGATCACGTGACTGATCATGCACTGATCACGTGACTGATCATGCACTGATCACGTGGCTATCATGCACTGATCACGTGGCTGATCATGCACTGATCACGTAGCTACCATGTACTGGTCACGTGACTGATCATGCACTGATCACGTAATTGATCATGCACTGATCACGTGGCTGATCATGCACTGATCACGTGGCTGATCATGCACTGATCACGTGACTGATCATGCACTGATCACGTGACTGATCATGCACTGATCACGTGGCTATCATGCACTGATCACGTGGCTGATCATGCACTGATCACGTGCCTGATCATGCACTGATCACATGACTGATCATGCACTGATCACGTGACTGATCATGCACTGATCACGTGGCTATCATGCACTGATCACGTGGCTGATCATGCACTGATCACGTAGCTACCATGTACTGGTCACATGACTGATCATGCACTGATCACGTGACTGATCATGCACTGATCACGTGGCTATCATGCACTACTCACGTGGCTGATCATGCAATGATCATGTAGCTACCATGTACTGGTCACGTGACTGATCATACACCCATCAGGTGACTGATCATGCACTGATCACGTGGCTATCATGCACTGATCACGTGGCTGATCATGCACTGATCACGTGCCTGGTCATGCACTGATCACGTGACTGATCATGCACTGATCACGTGGCTGATCATGCACTGATCACGTGGCTGATCATGCACTGATCACGTGGCTGATCATGCACTGATACCGTGACTGAGCATGGACTGATCACATGACTATCATGTAGTGAACACGTGACTTAATGGCTCTGATCATGTGACTGATCATGCACTGATCATGTTTGCTATCATACACTGATCATGTGCCTCTGGAGGCAATAAACAAAGAGCTGAGTAGGCACGAATCAAACAGTCAGCAGGCAATAATCATGGAACTCAGCTTTGAGGAATCATGCTGCTCAGCTGGCAATAATCAAGCAGCTGAGCAGGCAGGAATTACGCAGCACAGCTGGCAATTGTCAAGCAGATGACAGGCAGGAATCATGCAGCTCAGCTGGCAATTGTCAAGCAGATGAGCAGACAGTAATCACGCAGCTCAGCAGGCCCTGATCACGTGACTGAGCATGCACTGTTCACGTGGCTGATCATACACTGATCACGTGACTGATCATGCACTGATCACGTGGCTGATCATGCACTGATCACGTAACTGATCATGCACTGATCACGTGGCTATCATGCACTGATCACGTGGCTGATCATGCACTGATCACGTGGCTGATCACACACTGTCACGTGACATATCATGCACTGATCACGTGGCACTCATGCACTGATCACGTGGCTGATCATACACTGATCACGTAACTGATCATGCACACATCACGTGGCTATCATGCACTGATCACGTGGCTGTCATGGAATGATCACGTAGCTACATATACTGGTCACGTGACTGATCATGCACTGATCACGTAAATGATCATGCACTGATCACGTGACTGATCATGCACTGATCACGTGACTGATCATGCACTGATCACGTGGCTATCATGCACTGATCACGTGGCTGATCATGCACTGATCACGTGCCTGATCATGCACTGATCACATGACTGATCATGCACTGATCACGTGACTGATCATGCACTGATCACGTGGCTATCATGCACTACTCACGTGGCTGATCATGCAATGATCATGTAGCTACCATGTACAGGTCACGTGAATGATCATACACCCATCAGGTGACTGATCATGCACTGATCACGTGGCTATCATGCACTGATCACGTGACTGATCATGCACTGATCACGTCTATATCATGCACTGATCACATGACTGCCCATGCACTGATCACGTGGATGATCATACACTAATCATGTGACAGATCATGCACTGATCACGTGGCTGATCATGCACTGATACCGTGACTGAGCATGGACTGATCACATGACTATCATGTAGTGATCACGTGACTTAATGGCGCTGATCATGTGACTGATCATGCGCTGATCATGTTTGCTATCATACACTGATCATGTGCCTCTGGAGGCAATAAACAAAGAGCTGAGTAGGCACGAATCAAACAGTCAGCAGGCAATAATCATGGAACTCAGGTGTGAGGAATCATGCTGCTCAGCTGGCAATAATCAAGCAGCTGAGCAGGCAGGAATTACGCAGCACAGCTGACAATTGTCAAGCAGATGACAGGCAGGAATCGTGCAGCTCAGCTGGCAATTGTCAAGCAGATGAGCAGACAGTAATCACGCAGCTCAGCAGGCCCTGATCACGTGACTGAGCATGCACTGTTCACGTGGCTGATCATACACTGATCACGTAACTGATCATGCACTGATCACGTGGCTATCATGCACTGATCACGTGGCTGATCATACACTGTTCACGTGTTTGACCATGCACTGATCACGTGGCTGATCATACACTGCTCACGTAACTGATCATGCACTGATCACGTGGCTGATCATGCACTGATCACGTGGCTGATCATGCACTGATCACGTGGCTGATCATGCACTGATCACGTGGCTGATCATGCACTGATCACGTGACTGATCATGCACTGATCACGTCTATATCATGCACTGATCACATGACTGATCATGCACTGATCACGCGGATGATCATGCACTGATCATGCGACTGATCATGCACTGATCACGTGGCTATCATGCACTGATCACGTGGCTGATCATGCAATGATCACGTAGCTACCATGTACTGGTCACGTGACTGATCATGCACTGATCACGTAATTGATCATGCACTGATCACGTGGCTCATCATGCACTGATCACGTGGCTGATCACACATATCACGTGACTGATCATGCACTGATCACGTGGCTATCATGCACTGATCACGTGGCTATCATGCACTGATCACGTGGATATCATGCACTGATCACGTGGCTGATCACACACGTATCACGTGACTGATCATGCACTGATCACGTGGCTATCATGCACTGATCACGTGGCTATCATGCACTGATCACGTGGCTGATCATGCACTGATCACGTAGCTACCATGCACTGATCACGTGACTGATCATGCACTGATCACGTAATTGATCATGCACTGATCACGTGACTGATCATGCACTGATCACGTGACTGATCATGCACTGATCACGTGACTGATCATGCACTGATCACGTGGCTATCATGCACTGATCACGTGGCTGATCATGCACTGATCACGTAGCTACCATGCACTGATCACGTGACTGATCATGCACTGATCACGTGATTGATCATGCACTGATCACGTGGCTGATCATGCACTGATCACGTGGCTGATCATGCACTGATCACGTGACTGATCATGCACTGATCACGTGACTGATCATGCACTGATCACGTGGCTATCATGCACTGATCACGTGGCTGATCATGCACTGATCACGTGCCTGATCATGCACTGATCACGTGACTGATCATGCACTGATCACGTGACTGATCATGCACTGATCACGTGGCTATCATGCACTGATCACGTGGCTGATCATGCACTGATCACGTAGCTACCATGTACTGGTCAGTGACTGATCATGCACTGATCACGTGACTGATCATGCACTGATCACGTGGCTATCATGCACTGATCACGTGGCTGATCATGCACTGATCACGTGCCTGATCATGCACTGATCACGTGACTGATCATGCACTGATCACGTGGCTATCATGCACTGATCACGTGGCTGATCATGCACTGATCACGTGGCTGATCATGCACTGATCACGTGACTGATCATGCACTGATCACGTGACTGATCATGCACTGATCACGTGGCTATCATGCACTGATCACGTGGCTGATCATGCACTGATCACGTAGCTACCATGTACTGATCACGTGACTGATCATGCACTGATCACGTGACTGATCATGCACTGATCACGTGGCTATCATGCACTGATCACGTGACTGATCATGCACTGATCACGTCTATATCATGCACTGATCACGTGACTGATCATGCACTGATCACGTGGCTGATCATGCACTGATCACGTGACTGATCATGCACTGATCACGTGGCTGATCATGCACTGATCACGTGACTGATCATGCACTGATCACGTGACTGATCATGCACTGATCACGTGGCTTCATGCACTGATCACGTGGCTGATCATGCAATGATCATGTAGCTACCATGTACAGGTCACGTGAATGATCATACACCCATCAGGTGACTGATCATGCACTGATCACGTGGCTATCATGCACTGATCACGTGACTGATCATGCACTGATCACGTCTATATCATGCACTGATCACATGACTGCCCATGCACTGATCACGTGGATGATCATACACTAATCATGTGACAGATCATGCACTGATCACGTGGCTGATCATGCACTGATACCGTGACTGAGCATGGACTGATCACATGACTATCATGTAGTGATCACGTGACTTAATGGCGCTGATCATGTGACTGATCATGCACTGATCATCTTTGCTATCATACACTGATCATGTGCCTCTGGAGGCAATAAACAAAGAGCTGAGTAGGCACGAATCAAACAGTCAGCAGGCAATAATCATGGAACTCAGGTGTGAGGAATCATGCTGCTCAGCTGGCAATAATCAAGCAGCTGAGCAGGCAGGAATTACGCAGCACAGCTGGCAATTGTCAAGCAGATGACAGGCAGGAATCGTGCAGCTCAGCTGGCAATTGTCAAGCAGATGAGCAGACAGTAATCACGCAGCTCAGCAGGCCCAGATCACGTGACTGAGCATGCACTGTTCACGTTGCTGATCATACACTGATCACGTGTCTGATCATGCACTGATCACGTGGCTGATCATGCACTGATCACGTGGCTGATCATACACTGTTCACGTGTCTGACCATGCACTGATCACGTGGCTGATCATACACTGCTCACGTAACTGATCATGCACTGATCACGTGGCTGATCATGCACTGATCACGTGGCTATCATGCACTGATCACGTGGCTGATCATGCACTGATCACGTGACTGATCATGCACTGATCACTGGCTATCATGCACTGATCACTGGCTATCATGCACTGATCACGTGGCTGATCATGCACTGATCACGTGACTGATCATGCACTGATCACGTCTATATCATGCACTGATCACGTGACTGATCATGCACTGATCACGCGGATGATCATGCACTGATCACGTGACTGATCATGCACTGATCACGTGGCTATCATGCACTGCTCACGTGGCTGATCATGCAATGATCACGTAGCTACCATGTACTGGTCACGTGACTGATCATGCACTGATCACGTAATTGATCATGCACTGATCACGTGACTGATCATGCACTGATCACGTGACTGATCATGCACTGATCACGTGACTGATCATGCACTGATCACGTGGCTATCATGCACTGATCACGTGGCTGATCATGCAATGATCACGTAGCTACCATGTACTGGTCACGTGACTGATCATGCACTGATCACGTAATTGATCATGCACTGATCACGTGGCTGATCATGCACTGATCACGTGGCTGATCATGCACTGATCACGTGACTGATCATGCACTGATCACGTGACTGATCATGCACTGATCACGTGGCTATCATGCACTGATCACGTGGCTGATCATGCACTGATCACGTGGCTGATCATGCACTGATCACGTGACTGATCATGCACTGATCACGTGACTGATCATGCACTGATCACGTGGCTATCATGCACTACTCCGTGGCTGATCATGCAATGATCACGTAGCTACCATGTACTGGTCACATGACTGATCATGCACCCATCACGTGACTGATCATGCACTGATCACGTGGCTATCATGCACTACTCACGTGGCTGATCATGCAATGATCATGTAGCTACCATGTACACGTCACGTGACTGATCATACACCCATCAGGTGACTGATCATGCACTGATCACGTGGCTATCATGCACTGATCACGTGGCTGATCATGCACTGATCACCTGCCTGGTCATGCACTGATCACGTGACTGATCATGCACTGATCACGTGGCTGATCATGCACTGATCACGTGACTGATCATGCACTGATCACGTGGCTGATCATGCACTGATACCGTGACTGAGCATGGACTGATCACATGACTATCATGTAGTGATCACGTGACTTAATGGCTCTGATCATGTGACTGATCATGCACTGATCATGTTTGCTATCATACACTGATCATGTGCCTCTGGAGGCAATAAACAAAGAGCTGAGTAGGCACGAATCAAACAGTCAGCAGTCAATAATCATGGAACTCAGCTGTGAGGAATCATGCTGCTCAGCTGGCAATAATCAAGCAGCTAGCAGGCAGGAATTACGCAGCACAGCTGTCAATTGTCAAGCAGATGACAGGCAGGAATCGTGCAGCTCAGCTGGCAATTGTCAAGCAGATGAGCAGACAGTAATCACGCAGCTCAGCAGGCCCTGATCACGTGACTGAGCAGGCACTGTTCACGTGGCTGATCATACACTGATCACGTGATGATCATGCACTGATCACTTGGATATCATGCACTGATCACGTGGCTGATCATGCACTGATCACGTAGCTACCATGCACTGATCACGTGGCTGATCATGCACTGATCACGTAACTGATCATGCACTGATCACGTGGCTGATCATGCACTGATCACGTGGCTGATCATGCACTGATCACGTGACTGATCATGCACTGATCACGTGGCTATCATGCACTGATCACGTGGCTGATCATGCACTGATCACGTGACTGATCATGCACTGATCACGTGACTGATCATGCACTGATCACGTGACTGATCATGCACTGATCACGTGGCTATCATGCACTGATCACGTGGCTGATCATGCAATGATCATGTAGCTACCATGTACTGGTCACGTGACTGATCATGCACTGATCACGTGACTGATCATGCACTGATCACGTGGCTATCATGCACTGATCACGTGGCTGATCATGCACTGATCACGTGACTGATCATGCACTGATCACGTGACTGATCATGCACTGATCACGTGGCTATCATGCACTGATCACGTGGCTGATCATGCACTGATCACGTGGCTGATCATGCACTGATCACGTGACTGATCATGCACTGATCACGTGACTGATCATGCACTGATCACGTGGCTATCATGCACTATCACGTGGCTGATCATGCAATGATCATGTAGCTACCATGTACTGGTCACGTGAATGATCATACACTGATCAGGTGACTGATCATGCACTGATCACGTCTATATCATGCACTGATCACATGACTGATCATGCACTGATCACGTGGATGATCATACACTGATCATGTGACAGATCATGCACTGATCACGTGGCTGATCATGCACTGATACCGTGACTGAGCATGGACTGATCACATGACTATCATTTAGTGATCACGTGACTTAATGGCGCTGATCATGTGACTGATCATGCGCTGATCATGTTTGCTATCATACACTGATCATGTGCCTCTGGAGGCAATAAACAAAGAGCTGAGTAGGCACGAATCAAACAGTCAGCAGGCAATAATCATGGAACTCAGGTGTGAGGAATCATGCTGCTCAGCTGGCAATAATCAAGCAGCTGAGCAGGCAGGAATTACGCAGCACAGCTGACAATTGTCAAGCAGATGACAGGCAGGAATCGTGCAGCTCAGCTGGCAATTGTCAAGCAGATGAGCAGACAGTAATCACGCAGCTCAGCAGGCCCAGATCACGTGACTGAGCATGCACTGTTCACGTGGCTGATCATACACTGATCACGTAACTGATCATGCACTGATCACGTGGCTATCATGCACTGATCACGTGGCTGATCATACACTGTTCACGTGACTGATCATGCACTGATCACTGGCTATCATGCACTGATCACTGGCTATCATGCACTGATCACGTGGCTGATCATGCACTGATCACGTGACTGATCATGCACTGATCACGTCTATATCATGCACTGATCACATGACTGATCATGCACTGATCACGTGGATGATCATACACTGATCATGTGACTGATCATGCACTGATCACGTGGCTATCATGCACTGCTCACGTGGCTGATCATGCACTGATCACGTAGCTACCATGTACTGATCACGTGACTGATCATGCACTGATCACGTAATTGATCATGCACTGATCACGTGACTGATCATGCACTGATCACGTGACTGATCATGCACTGATCACGTGACTGATCATGCACTGATCACGTGGCTATCATGCACTGATCACGTGGCTGATCATGCACTGATCACGTAGCTACCATGTACTGGTCACGTGACTGATCATGCACTGATCACGTAACTGATCATGCACTGATCACGTGGCTGATCATGCACTGATCACGTGGCTGATCATGCACTGATCACGTGACTGATCATGCACTGATCACGTGACTGATCATGCACTGATCACGTGACTGATCATGCACTGATCACGTGCCTGATCATGCACTGATCACGTGACTGATCATGAACTGATCACAGCTATCATGAACTGATCACGTGGCTGATCATGCACTGATCACGTGGCTGATCATGCACTGATACCGTGACTGAGCATGGACTGATCACATGACTATCATGTAGTGATCACGTGACTTAATGGCGCTGATCATGTGACTGATCATGCACTGATCATGTTTGCTATCATACACTGATCATGTGCCTCTGGAGGCAATAAACAAAGAGCTGAGTAGGCACGAATCAAACAGTCAGCAGGCAATAATCATGGAACTCAGGTGTGAGGAATCATGCTGCTCAGCTGGCAATAATCAAGCAGCTGAGCAGGCAGGAATTACGCAGCACAGCTGATAATTGTCAAGCAGATGACAGGCAGGAATCGTGCAGCTCAGCTGGCAATTGTCAAGCAGATGAGCAGACAGTAATCACGCAGCTCAGCAGGCCCAGATCACGTGACTGAGCATGCACTGTTCACGTGGCTGATCATACACTGATCACGTAACTGATCATGCACTGATCACGTGGCTATCATGCACTGATCACGTGGCTGATCATACACTGATCACGTGACTGATCATGCACTGATCACGTGGCTATCATGCACTGATCACTGGCTATCATGCACTGATCACGTGGCTGATCATGCACTGATCACGTGACTGATCATGCACTGATCACGTCTATATCATGCACTGATCACGTGACTGATCATGCACTGATCACGTGGCTGATCATGCACTGATCACGTGACTGATCATGCACTGATCACGTGGCTATCATGCACTGATCACGTGGCTGATCATGCACTGATCACGTAGCTACCATGTACTGATCACGTGACTGATCATGCACTGATCACGTAATTGATCATGCACTGATCACGTGACTGATCATGCACTGATCACGTGACTGATCATGCACTGATCACGTGACTGATCATGCACTGATCACGTGGCTATCATGCACTGCTCACGTGGCTGATCATGCAATGATCACGTAGCTACCATGTACTGGTCACGTGACTGATCATGCACTGATCACGTAACTGATCATGCACTGATCACGTGGCTGATCATGCACTGATCACGTGGCTGATCATGCACTGATCACGTGACTGATCATGCACTGATCACGTGACTGATCATGCACTGATCACGTGACTGATCATGCACTGATCACCTGCCTGATCATGCACTGATCACGTGACAAATCATGCACTGATCACATAGCTATCATGCACTGATCACGTGGCTGATCATGCACTGATCACGTGGCTGATCATGCACTGATACCGTGACTGAGCATGGACTGATCACATGACTATCATGTAGTGATCACGTGACTTAATGGCGCTGATCATGTGACTGATCATGCACTGATAATGTTTGCTATCATACACTGATCATGTGCCTCTGGAGGCAATAAACAAAGAGCTGAGTAGGCACGAATTATACAGTCAGCAGGCAATAATCATGGAACTCAGCTGTGAGGAATCATGCTGCTCAGCTGGCAATAATCAAGCAGCTAGCAGGCAGGAATTACGCAGCACAGCTGGCAATTGTCAAGCAGATGACAGGCAGGAATCGTGCAGCTCAGCTGGCAATTGTCAAGCAGATGAGCAGACAGTAATCACGCAGCTCAGCAGGCCCTGATCACGTGACTGAGCAGGCACTGTTCACGTGGCTGATCATACACTGATCACGTGATGATCATGCACTGATCACTTGGATATCATGCACTGATCACGTGGCTGATCATACACTGTTCACGTGTCTGACCATGCACTGATCACGTGGCTGATCATACAGTGCTCAGGTAACTGATCATGCACTGATCACGTGGCTATCATGCACTGATCACGTGGCTGAACATGCACTGTTCACGTGGCTGATCACACACCTGTCACGTGACATATCATGCACTGATCACGTGGCACTCATGCACTGATCACGTGGCTGATCATACTCTGCTCACGTAACTCATCATGCACACATCACGTGGCTATCATGCACTGCTCACGTGGCTCGTCATGGAATGATCACGTAGCTACCATATACTGGTCACGTGACTGATCATGCACAGATCACGTAAATGATCATGCACTGTTCACGTGACTGATCATGTACTGATCACGTGACTGATCATGCACTGATCACGCGGCTATCATGCTCTGCTCACGTGGCTGATCATGCAATGATCACGTAGCAACCATATACTGGTCACGTGACTGATCATGCACTGATCACGTAATTGATCCTGCACTGATCACGTGGCTCATCATGCACTGATCACGTGGCTGATCACACATGTATCACGTGACTGATCATGCACTGATCACGTGGCTCTCATGCACTGATCACGTGGCTATCATGCACTGATCACGTGGATATCATGCACTGATCACGTGGCTGATCACACACGTATCACATGACTGATCATGCACTGATCACGTGGCTATCATGCACTGATCACGTGGCTATCATGCACTGATCACGTGGCTGATCATGCAATGATCACGTAGCTACCATGTACTGATCACGTGACTGATCATGCACTGATCACGTAATTGATCATGCACTGATCACGTGGCTGATCATGCACTGATCACGTGACTGATCATGCACTGATCACGTGGCTGATCATGCACTGATCACGTGGCTATCATGCACTGATCACGTGGCTGATCATGCACTGATCACGTGCCTGATCATGCACTGATCACGTGACTGATCATGCACTGATCACGTGACTGATCATGCACTGATCACGTGGCTATCATGCACTGATCACGTGGCTGATCATGCACTGATCACGTAGCTACCATGTACTGGTCAGTGACTGATCATGCACTGATCACGTGACTGATCATGCACTGATCACGTGGCTATCATGCACTGATCACGTGGCTGATCATGCACTGATCACGTGCCTGATCATGCACTGATCACGTGACTGATCATGCACTGATCACGTGGCTATCATGCACTGATCACGTGGCTGATCATGCACTGATCACGTGGCTGATCATGCACTGATCACGTGACTGATCATGCACTGATCACATGACTATCATGCACTGATCACGTGGCTATCATGCACTGATCACGTGGCTGATCATGCACTGATCATGTAGCTACCATGTACTGGTCACGTGACTGATCATGCACTGATCACGTGACTGATCATGCACTGATCACGTGGCTATCATGCACTGATCACGTGACTGATCATGCACTGATCACGTCTATATCATGCACTGATCACGTGACTATCATGCACTGATCACGTGGCTGATCATGCACTGATCACGTGACTGATCATGCACTGATCACGTGGCTGATCATGCACTGATCACGTGACTGATCATGCACTGATCACGTGACTGATCATGCACTGATCACGTGACTGATCATGCACTGATCACGTGGCTATCATGCACTGATCACGTGGCTGATCATACACTGATCACGTGACTGATCATGCACTGATCACGTGGCTATCATGCACTGATCACGTGGCTGATCATGCACTGATCACGTGGCTGATCATGCACTGATCACGTGGCTGATCATGCACTGATCACGTGACTGATCATGCACTGATCACGTGGCTGATCATGCACTGATCACGTGGCTATCATGCACTGATCACGTGGCTGATCATGCACTGATCACGTGACTGATCATGCACTGATCACTGGCTATCATGCACTGATCACTGACTATCATGCACTGATCACGTGGCTGATCATGCACTGATCACGTGACTGATCATGCACTGATCACGTCTATATCATGCACTGATCACGTGACTGATCATGCACTGATCACGTGGCTGATCATACACTGATCACGTGACTGATCATGCACTGATCACGTGGCTATCATGCACTGATCACGTGGCTGATCATGCACTGATCACGTGGCTATCATGCACTGATCACGTGACTGATCATGCACTGATCACGTGGCTGATCATGCACTGATCACGTGACTGATCATGCACTGATCACGTGACTGATCATGCACTGATCACGTGACTGATCATGCACTGATCACGTGGCTATCATGCACTGATCACGTGGCTGATCATGCACTGATCACGTAGCTATCATGCACTGATCACGTGACTGATCATGCACTGATCACGTGACTGATCATGCACTGATCACGTGGCTATCATGCACTGATCACGTGGCTGATCATGCACTGATCACGTGGCTGATCATGCACTGATCACGTGCTATCATGCACTGATCACGTGACTGATCATGCACTGATCACGTGGCTGATCATGCACTGATCACGTGACTGATCATGCACTGATCACGTGACTGATCATGCACTGATCACGTGACTGATCATGCACTGATCACGTGGCTATCATGCACTACTCACGTGGCTGATCATGCAATGATCATGTAGCTACCATGTACTGGTCACGTGACTGATCATACACCCATCAGGTGACTGATCATGCACTGATCACGTGGCTATCATGCACTGATCACGTGGCTGATCATGCACTGATCACGTGCCTGATCATGCACTGATCACGTGACTGATCATGCACTGATCACGTGGCTGATCATGAACTGATCACGTGGCTGATCATGCACTGATCACGTGGCTGATCATGCACTGATACCGTGACTGAGCATGGACTGATCACATGACTATCATGTAGTGATCACGTGACTTAATGGCGCTGATCATGTGACTGATCATGCGCTGATCATGTTTGCTATCATACACTGATCATGTGCCTCTGGAGGCAATAAACAAAGAGCTGAGTAGGCACGAATCAAACAGTCAGCAGGCAATAATCATGGAACTCAGCTGTGAGGAATCATGCTGCTCAGCTGGCAATAATCAAGCAGCTGAGCAGGCAGGAATTACGCAGCACAGCTGGCAATTGTCAAGCAGATGACAGGCAGGAATCGTGCAGCTCAGCTGGCAATTGTCAAGCAGATGAGCAGACAGTAATCACGCAGCTCAGCAGGCCCAGATCACGTGACTGAGCATGCACTGTTCACGTGGCTGATCATACACTGATCACGTGACTGATCATGCACTGATCACGTGGCTATCATGCACTGATCACGTGGCTGATCATACACTGATCACGTGACTGATCATGCACTGATCACGTGGCTATCATGCACTGATCACGTGGCTGATCATGCACTGATCACGTGGCTGATCATGCACTGATCACGTGGCTGATCATGCACTGATCACGTGACTGATCATGCACTGATCACGTGGCTGATCATGCACTGATCACGTGGCTATCATGCACTGATCACGTGGCTGATCATGCACTGATCACGTGACTGATCATGCACTGATCACTGGCTATCATGCACTGATCACTGGCTATCATGCACTGATCACGTGGCTGATCATGCACTGATCACGTGACTGATCATGCACTGATCACGTCTATATCATGCACTGATCACGTGACTGATCATGCACTGATCACGTGGATGATCATACACTGATCATGTGACTGATCATGCACTGATCACGTGGCTATCATGCACTGATCACGTGGCTGATCATGCACTGATCACGTAGCTATCATGCACTGATCACGTGACTGATCATGCACTGATCACGTAATTGATCATGCACTGATCACGTGACTGATCATGCACTGATCACGTGACTGATCATGCACTGATCACGTGACTGATCATGCACTGATCACGTGGCTATCATGCACTACTCACGTGGCTGATCATGCAATGATCATGTAGCTACCATGTACTGGTCACGTGACTGATCATACACCCATCAGGTGACTGATCATGCACTGATCACGTGGCTATCATGCACTGATCACGTGGCTGATCATGCACTGATCACGTGCCTGATCATGCACTGATCACGTGACTGATCATGCACTGATCACGTGGCTATCATGCACTGATCACGTGGCTGATCATGCACTGATCACGTGGCTGATCATGCACTGATACCGTGACTGAGCATGGACTGATCACATGACTATCATGTAGTGATCACGTGACTTAATGGCGCTGATCATGTGACTGATCATGCGCTGATCATGTTTGCTATCATACACTGATCATGTGCCTCTGGAGGCAATAAACAAAGAGCTGAGTAGGCACGAATCAAACAGTCAGCAGGCAATAATCATGGAACTCAGGTGTGAGGAATCATGCTGCTCAGCTGGCAATAATCAAGCAGCTGAGCAGGCAGGAATTACGCAGCACAGCTGGCAATTGTCAAGCAGATGACAGGCAGGAATCGTGCAGCTCAGCTGGCAATTGTCAAGCAGATGAGCAGACAGTAATCACGCAGCTCAGCAGGCCCAGATCACGTGACTGAGCATGCACTGTTCACGTGGCTGATCATACACTGATCACGTGACTGATCATGCACTGATCACGTGGCTATCATGCACTGATCACGTGGCTGATCATACACTGTTCACGTGTCTGACCATGCACTGATCACGTGGCTGATCATACACTGCTCACGTAACTGATCATGCACTGATCACGTGGCTGATCATGCACTGATCACGTGGCTGATCATGCACTGATCACGTGGCTGATCATGCACTGATCACGTGACTGATCATGCACTGATCACTGGCTATCATGCACTCATCACTGGCTATCATGCACTGATCACGTGGCTGATCATGCACTGATCACGTGACTGATCATGCACTGATCACGTCTATATCATGCACTGATCACGTGACTGATCATGCACTGATCACGTGGATGATCATGCACTGATCATGTGACTGATCATGCACTGATCACGTGGCTATCATGCACTGATCACGTGGCTGATCATGCACTGATCACGTAGCTACCATGTACTGATCACGTGACTGATCATGCACTGATCACGTAATTGATCATGCACTGATCACGTGACTGATCATGCACTGATCACGTGACTGATCATGCACTGATCACGTGACTGATCATGCACTGATCACGTGGCTATCATGCACTGCTCACGTGGCTGATCATGCAATGATCACGTAGCTACCATGTACTGGTCACGTGACTGATCATGCACTGATCACGTGACTGATCATGCACTGATCACGTGGCTGATCATGCACTGATCACGTGACTGATCATGCACTGATCACGTGACTGATCATGCACTGATCACGTGACTGATCATGCACTGATCACGTGCCTGATCATGCACTGATCACGTGACAAATCATGCACTGATCACATGGCTATCATGAACTGATCACCTGGCTGATCATGCACTGATCACGTGGCTGATCATGCACTGATACCGTGACTGAGCATGGACTGATCACATGACTATCATGTAGTGATCACGTGACTTAATGGCGCTGATCATGTGACTGATCATGCACTGATCATGTTTGCTATCATACACTGATCATGTGCCTCTGGAGGCAATAAACAAAGAGCTGAGTAGGCACGAATCAAACAGTCAGCAGGCAATAATCATGGAACTCAGCTGTGAGGAATCATGCTGCTCAGCTGGCAATAATCAAGCAGCTGAGCAGGCAGGAATTACGCAGCACAGCTGGCAATTGTCAAGCAGATGACAGGCAGGAATCGTGCAGCTCAGCTGGCAATTGTCAAGCAGATGAGCAGACAGTAATCACGCAGCTCAGCAGGCCCTGATCACGTGACTGAGCATGCACTGTTCACGTGGCTGATCATACACTGATCACGTGATGATCATGCACTGATCACTTGGATATCATGCACTGATCACGTGGCTGATCATACACTGTTCACGTGTCTGACCATGCACTGATCACGTGGCTGATCATACACTGCTCACGTAACTGATCATGCACTGATCACGTGGCTATCATGCACTGATCACGTGGCTGAACATGCACTGTTCACGTGGCTGATCACACACCTGTCACGTGACATATCATGCACTGATCACGTGGCACTCATGCACTGATCACGTGGCTGATCATACTCTGCTCACGTAACTCATCATGCACACATCACGTGGCTATCATGCACTGCTCACGTGGCTCGTCATGGAATGATCACGTAGCTACCATATACTGGTCACGTGACTGATCATGCACAGATCACGTAAATGATCATGCACTGTTCACGTGACTGATCATGTACTGATCACGTGACTGATCATGCACTGATCACGTGGCTATCATGCTCTGCTCACGTGGCTGATCATGCAACGATCACGTAGCAACCATGTACTGGTCACGTGACTGATCATGCACTGATCACGTAATTGATCCTGCACTGATCACGTGGCTCATCATGCACTGATCACGTGGCTGATCACACATGTATCACGTGACTGATCATGCACTGATCACGTGGCTCTCATGCACTGATCACGTGGCTATCATGCACTGATCACGTGGATATCATGCACTGATCACGTGGCTGATCACACACGTATCACATGACTGATCATGCACTGATCACGTGGCTATCATGCACTGATCACGTGGCTATCATGCACTGATCACGTGGCTGATCATGCAATGATCACGTAGCTACCATGTACTGGTCACGTGACTGATCATGCACTGATCACGTAATTGATCATGCACTGATCACGTGACTGATCATGCACTGATCACGTGACTGATCATGCACTGATCACGTGACTGATCATGCACTGATCACGTGGCTATCATGCACTGATCACGTGGCTGATCATGCACTGATCACGTAGCTATCATGCACTGATCACGTGACTGATCATGCACTGATCACGTAATTGATCATGCACTGATCACGTGGCTGATCATGCACTGATCACGTGGCTGATCATGCACTGATCACGTGACTGATCATGCACTGATCACGTGACTGATCATGCACTGATCACGTGGCTATCATGCACTGATCACGTGGCTGATCATGCACTGATCACGTGCCTGATCATGCACTGATCACATGACTGATCATGCACTGATCACGTGACTGATCATGCACTGATCACGTGGCTATCATGCACTATCACGTGGCTGATCATGCACTGATCATGTAGCTACCATGTACTGGTCAGTGACTGATCATGCACTGATCACGTGACTGATCATGCACTGATCACGTGGCTATCATGCACTGATCACGTGGCTGATCATGCACTGATCACGTGGCTGATCATGCACTGATCACGTGACTGTCATGCACTGATCACGTGGCTATCATGCACTGATCACGTGGCTGATCATGCACTGATCACGTGGCTGATCATGCACTGATCACGTGACTGATCATGCACTGATCACGTGACTATCATGCACTGATCACGTGGCTGATCATGCACTGATCACGTAGCTACCATGCACTGATCACGTGACTGATCATGCACTGATCACGTGACTGATCATGCACTGATCACGTGGCTATCATGCACTGATCACGTGACTGATCATGCACTGATCACGTCTATATCATGCACTGATCACGTGACTGATCATGCACTGATCACGTGGCTGATCATGCACTGATCATGTGACTGATCATGCACTGATCACGTGGCTGATCATGCACTGATCACGTGACTGATCATGCACTGATCACGTGACTGATCATGCACTGATCACGTGACTGATCATGCACTGATCACGTGGCTATCATGCACTACTCACGTGGCTGATCATGCAATGATCATGTAGCTACCATGTACTGGTCACGTGACTGATCATACACCCATCAGGTGACTGATCATGCACTGATCACGTGGCTATCATGCACTGATCACGTGGCTGATCATGCACTGATCACGTGCCTGATCATGCACTGATCACGTGACTGATCATGCACTGATCACGTGGCTATCATGAACTGATCACGTGGCTGATCATGCACTGATCACGTGGCTGATCATGCACTGATACCGTGACTGAGCATGGACTGATCACATGACTATCATGTAGTGATCACGTGACTTAATGGCGCTGATCATGTGACTGATCATGCACTGATCATGTTTGCTATCATACACTGATCATGTGCCTCTGGAGGCAATAAACAAAGAGCTGAGTAGGCACGAATCAAACAGTCAGCAGGCAATAATCATGGAACTCAGCTGTGAGGAATCATGCTGCTCAGCTGGCAATAATCAAGCAGCTGAGCAGGCAGGAATTACGCAGCACAGCTGGCAATTGTCAAGCAGATGACAGGCAGGAATCGTGCAGCTCAGCTGGCAATTGTCAAGCAGATGAGCAGACAGTAATCACGCAGCTCAGCAGGCCCAGATCACGTGACTGAGCATGCACTGTTCACGTGGCTGATCATACACTGATCACGTGACTGATCATGCACTGATCACGTGGCTATCATGCACTGATCACGTGGCTGATCATACACTGATCACGTAACTGATCATGCACTGATCACGTGGCTATCATGCACTGATCACGTGGCTGATCATGCACTGATCACGTGGCTGATCATGCACTGATCACGTGGCTGATCATGCACTGATCACGTGACTGATCATGCACTGATCACGTGGCTGATCATGCACTGATCACGTGGCTATCATGCACTGATCACGTGGCTGATCATGCACTGATCACGTGACTGATCATGCACTGATCATCTGGCTATCATGCACTGATCACGGGCTATCATGCACTGATCACGTGGCTGATCATGCACTGATCACGTGACTGATCATGCACTGATCACGTCTATATCATGCACTGATCACGTGACTGATCATGCACTGATCACGTGGATCATACACTGATCATGTGACTGATCATGCACTGATCACGTGGCTATCATGCACTGATCACGTGGCTGATCATGCACTGATCACGTGGCTATCATGCACTGATCACGTGACTGATCATGCACTGATCACGTGGCTGATCATGCACTGATCACGTGACTTATCATGCACTGATCACGTGACTGATCATGCACTGATCACGTGACTGATCATGCACTGATCACGTGGCTATCATGCACTACTCACGTGGCTGATCATGCAATGATCATGTAGCTACCATGTACTGGTCACGTGACTGATCATACACCCATCAGGTGACTGATCATGCACTGATCACGTGGCTATCATGCACTGATCACGTGGCTGATCATGCACTGATCACGTGCCTGGTCATGCACTGATCACGTGACTGATCATGCACTGATCACGTGGCTGATCATGCACTGATCACGTGGCTGATCATGCACTGATCACGTGGCTGATCATGCACTGATACCGTGACTGAGCATGGACTGATCACATGACTATCATGTAGTGATCACGTGACTTAATGGCGCTGATCATGTGACTGATCATGCGCTGATCATGTTTGCTATCATACACTGATCATGTGCCTCTGGAGGCAATAAACAAAGAGCTGAGTAGGCACGAATCAAACAGTCAGCAGGCAATAATCATGGAACTCAGCTGTGAGGAATCATGCTGCTCAGCTGGCAATAATCAAGCAGCTGAGCAGGCAGGAATTACGCAGCACAGCTGGCAATTGTCAAGCAGATGACAGGCAGGAATCGTGCAGCTCAGCTGGCAATTGTCAAGCAGATGAGCAGACAGTAATCACGCAGCTCAGCAGGCCCAGATCACGTGACTGAGCATGCACTGTTCACGTGGCTGATCATACACTGATCACGTGACTGATCATGCACTGATCACGTGGCTATCATGCACTGATCACGTGGCTGATCATACACTGTTCACGTGTCTGACCATGCACTGATCACGTGGCTGATCATACACTGCTCACGTAACTGATCATGCACTGATCACGTGGCTGATCATGCACTGATCAGTGGCTGATCATGCACTGATCACGTGGCTGATCATACACTGATCACGTGACTGATCATGCACTGATCACTGGCTATCATGCACTCATCACTGGCTATCATGCACTGATCACGTGGCTGATCATGCACTGATCACGTGACTGATCATGCACTGATCACGTCTATATCATGCACTGATCACGTGACTGATCATGCACTGATCACGTGGATGATCATGCACTGATCATGTGACTGATCATGCACTGATCACGTGGCTATCATGCACTGATCACGTGGCTGATCATGCACTGATCACGTAGCTACCATGTACTGGTCACGTGACTGATCATGCACTGATCACGTAATTGATCATGCACTGATCACGTGACTGATCATGCACTGATCACGTGACTGATCATGCACTGATCACGTGACTGATCATGCACTGATCACGTGGCTATCATGCACTGCTCACGTGGCTGATCATGCAATGATCACGTAGCTACCATGTACTGGTCACGTGACTGATCATGCACTGATCACGTGACTGATCATGCACTGATCACGTGGCTGATCATGCACTGATCACGTGACTGATCATGCACTGATCACGTGACTGATCATGCACTGATCACGTGACTGATCATGCACTGATCACGTGCCTGATCATGCACTGATCACGTGACAAATCATGCACTGATCACATAGCTATCATGAACTGATCACGTGGCTGATCATGCACTGATCACGTGGCTGATCATGCACTGATACCGTGACTGAGCATGGACTGATCACATGACTATCATGTAGTGATCACGTGACTTAATGGCGCTGATCATGTGACTGATCATGCACTGATCATGTTTGCTATCATACACTGATCATGTGCCTCTGGAGGCAATAAACAAAGAGCTGAGTAGGCACGAATCAAACAGTCAGCAGGCAATAATCATGGAACTCAGCTGTGAGGAATCATGCTGCTCAGCTGGCAATAATCAAGCAGCTGAGCAGGCAGGAATTACGCAGCACAGCTGGCAATTGTCAAGCAGATGACAGGCAGGAATCGTGCAGCTCAGCTGGCAATTGTCAAGCAGATGAGCAGACAGTAATCACGCAGCTCAGCAGGCCCTGATCACGTGACTGAGCATGCACTGTTCACGTGGCTGATCATACACTGATCACGTGATGATCATGCACTGATCACTTGGATATCATGCACTGATCACGTGGCTGATCATACACTGTTCACGTGTCTGACCATGCACTGATCACGTGGCTGATCATACACTGCTCACGTAACTGATCATGCACTGATCACGTGGCTATCATGCACTGATCACGTGGCTGAACATGCACTGTTCACGTGGCTGATCACACACCTGTCACGTGACATATCATGCACTGATCACGTGGCACTCATGCACTGATCACGTGGCTGATCATACTCTGCTCACGTAACTCATCATGCACACATCACGTGGCTATCATGCACTGCTCACGTGGCTCGTCATGGAATGATCACGTAGCTACCATATACTGGTCACGTGACTGATCATGCACAGATCACGTAAATGATCATGCACTGTTCACGTGACTGATCATGTACTGATCACGTGACTGATCATGCACTGATCACGTGGCTATCATGCTCTGCTCACGTGGTTGATCATGCAATGATCACGTAGCAACCATGTACTGGTCACGTGACTGATCATGCACTGATCATGTAATTGATCCTGCACTGATCACGTGGCTCATCATGCACTGATCACGTGGCTGATCACACATGTATCACGTGACTGATCATGCACTGATCACGTGGCTCTCATGCACTGATCACGTGGCTATCATGCACTGATCACGTGGATATCATGCCCTGATCACGTGGCTGATCACACACGTATCACATGACTGATCATGCACTGATCACGTGGCTATCATGCACTGATCACGTGGCTATCATGCACTGATCACGTGGCTGATCATGCAATGATCACGTAGCTACCATGTACTGGTCACGTGACTGATCATGCACTGATCACGTAATTGATCATGCACTGATCACGTGACTGATCATGCACTGATCACGTGACTGATCATGCACTGATCACGTGACTGATCATGCACTGATCACGTGGCTATCATGCACTGATCACGTGGCTGATCATGCACTGATCACGTAGCTACCATGCACTGATCACGTGACTGATCATGCACTGATCACGTGATTGATCATGCACTGATCATGTGGCTGATCATGCACTGATCACGTGGCTGATCATGCACTGATCACGTGACTGATCATGCACTGATCACGTGACTGATCATGCACTGATCACGTGGCTATCATGCACTGATCACGTGGCTGATCATGCACTGATCACGTGCCTGATCATGCACTGATCACATGACTGATCATGCACTGATCACGTGACTGATCATGCACTGATCACGTGGCTATCATGCACTGATCACGTGGCTGATCATGCAATGATCATGTAGCTACCATGTACTGGTCACGTGACTGATCATGCACTGATCACGTGACTGATCATGCACTGATCACGTGGCTATCATGCACTGATCACGTGACTGATCATGCACTGATCACGTGCCTGATCATGCACTGATCACGTGACTGATCATGCACTGATCACATGGCTATCATGAACTGATCACGTGGCTGATCATGCACTGATCACGTGGCTGATCATGCACTGATCACGTGACTGATCATGCACTGATCACGTGACTATCATGCACTGATCACGTGGCTGATCATGCACTGATCATGTAGCTACCATGCACTGATCACGTGACTGATCATGCACTGATCACGTGACTGATCATGCACTGATCACGTGGCTATCATGCACTGATCACGTGACTGATCATGCACTGATCACGTCTATATCATGCACTGATCACGTGACTGATCATGCACTGATCACGTGGCTGATCATGCACTGATCACGTGACTGATCATGCACTGATCACGTGGCTGATCATGCACTGATCACGTGACTGATCATGCACTGATCACGTGACTGATCATGCACTGATCACGTGACTGATCATGCACTGATCACGTGGCTATCATGCACTACTCACGTGGCTGATCATGCAATGATCATGTAGCTACCATGTACTGGTCACGTGACTGATCATACACCCATCAGGTGACTGATCATGCACTGATCACGTGGCTATCATGCACTGATCACGTGGCTGATCATGCACTGATCACGTGCCTGATCATGCACTGATCACGTGACAAATCATGCACTGATCACATAGCTATCATGCACTGATCACGTGGCTGATCATGCACTGATCACGTGGCTGATCATGCACTGATACCGTGACTGAGCATGGACTGATCACATGACTATCATGTAGTGATCACGTGACTTAATGGCGCTGATCATGTGACTGATCATGCGCTGATCATGTTTGCTATCATACACTGATCATGTGCCTCTGGAGGCAATAAACAAAGAGCTGAGTAGGCACGAATCAAACAGTCAGCAGGCAATAATCATGGAACTCAGCTGTGAGGAATCATGCTGCTCAGCTGGCAATAATCAAGCAGCTGAGCAGGCAGGAATTACGCAGCACAGCTGACAATTGTCAAGCAGATGACAGGCAGGAATCGTGCAGCTCAGCTGGCAATTGTCAAGCAGATGAGCAGACAGTAATCACGCAGCTCAGCAGGCCCAGATCACGTGACTGAGCATGCACTGTTCACGTGGCTGATCATACACTGATCACGTAACTGATCATGCACTGATCACGTGGCTATCATGCACTGATCACGTGGCTGATCATACACTGCTCACGTAACTGATCATGCACTGATCACGTGGCTATCATGCACTGATCACGTGGCTGATCATGCACTGATCACGTGTCTGATCATGCACTGATCACGTGGCTGATCATGCACTGATCACGTGACTGATCATGCACTGATCACGTGGCTGATCATGCACTGATCACGTGGCTATCATGCACTGATCACGTGGCTGATCATGCACTGATCACGTGACTGATCATGCACTGATCATCTGGCTATCATGCACTCATTAACTGGCTATCATGCACTGATCACGTGGCTGATCATGCACTGATCACGTGACTGATCATGCACTGATCACGTCTATATCATGCACTGATCACATGACTGCCCATGCACTGATCACGTGATGATCATGCACTGATCATGTGACTGATCATGCACTGATCACGTGGCTATCATGCACTGATCACGTGGCTGATCATGCACTGATCACGTAGCTATCATGCACTGATCACGTGACTGATCATGCACTGATCACGTAATTGATCATGCACTGATCACGTGACTGATCATGCACTGATCACGTGACTGATCATGCACTGATCACGTGACTGATCATGCACTGATCACGTGGCTATCATGCACTACTCACGTGGCTGATCATGCAATGATCATGTAGCTACCATGTACTGGTCACGTGACTGATCATACACCCATCAGGTGACTGAACATGCACTGATCACGTGGCTATCATGCACTGATCACGTGGCTGATCATGCACTGATCACGTGCCTGATCATGCACTGATCACGTGACTGATCATGCACTGATCACGTGGCTGATCATGCACTGATCACGTGGCTGATCATGCACTGATCACGTGGCTGATCATGCACTGATACCGTGACTGAGCATGGACTGATCACATGACTATCATGTAGTGATCACGTGACATAATGGCGCTGATCATGTGACTGATCATGCGCTGATCATGTTTGCTATCATACACTGATCATGTGCCTCTGGAGGCAATAAACAAAGAGCTGAGTAGGCACGAATCAAACAGTCAGCAGGCAATAATCATGGAACTCAGGTGTGAGGAATCATGCTGCTCAGCTGGCAATAATCAAGCAGCTGAGCAGGCAGGAATTACGCAGCACAGCTGACAATTGTCAAGCAGATGACAGGCAGGAATCGTGCAGCTCAGCTGGCAATTGTCAAGCAGATGAGCAGACAGTAATCACGCAGCTCAGCAGGCCCAGATCACGTGACTGAGCATGCACTGTTCACGTGGCTGATCATACACTGATCACGTAACTGATCATGCACTGATCACGTGGCTGATCATGCACTGATCACGTGGCTGATCATGCACTGATCACGTGGCTGATCATGCACTGATCACGTGACTGATCATGCACTGATCACGTGGCTGATCATGCACTGATCACGTGGCTATCATGCACTGATCACGTGGCTGATCATGCACTGATCACGTGACTGATCATGCACTGATCACGTCTATATCATGCACTGATCACGTGACTGATCATGCACTGATCACGTGGCTGATCATACACTGATCACGCGACTGATCATGCACTGATCACGTGGCTATCATGCACTGCTCACGCGGCTGTTCATGCAATGATCACGTAGCTACCATGTACTGGTCACGTAACTGATCATGCACTGATCACGTAAATGATCATGCACTGTTCACGTGACTGATCATGCACTGATCACGTGACTGATCATGCACTGATCACGTGGCTATCATGCACTGCTCACGTGGCTGATCATGCAATGATCACGTAGCTACCATGTACTGGTCACGTGACTGATCATGCACTGATCACGTGATTGATCATGCACTGATCACGTGGCTGATCATGCACTGATCACGTGACTGATCATGCACTGATCACGTGCCTGATCATGCACTGATCACGTGACTAATCATGCACTGATCACGTAGCTATCATGCACTGATCACGTGGCTGATCATGCACTGATCACGTGGCTGATCATGCACTGATACCGTGACTGAGCATGGACTGATCACATGACTATCATGTAGTGATCACGTGACTTAATGGCGCTGATCATGTGACTGATCATGCACTGATCATGTTTGCTATCATACACTGATCATGTGCCTCTGGAGGCAATAAAAAAAGAGCTGAGTAGGCACGAATTATACAGTCAGCAGGCAATAATCATGGAACTCAGCTGTGAGGAATCATGCTGCTCAGCTGGCAATAATCAAGCAGCTGAGCAGGCAGGAATTACGCAGCACAGCTGGCAATTGTCAAGCAGATGACAGGCAGGAATCGTGCAGCTCAGCTGGCAATTGTCAAGCAGATGAGCAGACAGTAATCACGCAGCTCAGCAGGCCCTGATCACGTGACTGAGCAGGCACTGTTCACGTGGCTGATCATACACTGATCACGTGATGATCATGCACTGATCACTTGGATATCATGCACTGATCACGTGGCTGATCATACACTGTTCACGTGTCTGACCATGCACTGATCACGTGGCTGATCATACACTGCTCACGTAACTGATCATGCACTGATCACGTGGCTATCATGCACTGATCACGTGGCTGAACATGCACTGTTCACGTGGCTGATCACACACCTGTCACGTGACATATCATGCACTGATCACGTGGCACTCATGCACTGATCACGTGGCTGATCATACTCTGCTCACGTAACTCATCATGCACACATCACGTGGCTATCATGCACTGCTCACGTGGCTCGTCATGGAATGATCACGTAGCTACCATATACTGGTCACGTGACTGATCATGCACTGATCACGTAAATGATCATGCACTGTTCACGTGACTGATCATGTACTGATCACGTGACTGATCATGCACTGATCACGTGGCTATCATGCTCTGCTCACGTGGCTGATCATGCAATGATCACGTAGCAACCATGTACTGGTCACGTGACTGATCATGCACTGATCACGTAATTGATCATGCACTGATCACGTGGCTCATCATGCACTGATCACGTGGCTGATCACACATGTATCACGTGACTGATCATGCACTGATCACGTGGCTCTCATGCACTGATCACGTGGCTATCATGCACTGATCACGTGGATATCATGCACTGATCACGTGGCTGATCACACACTATCACATGACTGATCATGCACTGATCACGTGGCTATCATGCACTGATCACGTGGCTATCATGCACTGATCACGTGGCTGATCATGCAATGATCACGTAGCTATCATGTACTGATCACGTGACTGATCATGCACTGATCACGTGATTGATCATGCACTGATCACGTGGCTGATCATGCACTGATCACGTGGCTGATCATGCACTGATCACGTGACTGATCATGCACTGATCACGTGGCTATCATGCACTGATCACGTGGCTGATCATGCACTGATCACGTGGCTACCATGCACTGATCACGTGACTGATCATGCACTGATCACGTGACTGATCATGCACTGATCACGTGGCTGATCATGCACTGATCACGTGGCTGATCATGCACTGATCACGTGACTGATCATGCACTGATCACGTGACTGATCATGCACTGATCACGTGGCTATCATGCACTGATCACGTGGCTGATCATGCACTGATCACGTGCCTGATCATGCACTGATCACATGACTGATCATGCACTGATCACGTGACTGATCATGCACTGATCACGTGGCTATCATGCACTACTCACGTGGCTGATCATGCAATGATCATGTAGCTACCATGTACTGGTCACGTGACTGATCATACACCCATCAGGTGACTGATCATGCACTGATCACGTGGCTATCATGCACTGATCACGTGGCTGATCATGCACTGATCACCTGCCTGGTCATGCACTGATCACGTGACAAATCATGCACTGATCACATGGCTATCATGAACTGATCACGTGGCTGATCATGCACTGATCACGTGGCTGATCATGCACTGATACCGTGACTGAGCATGGACTGATCACATGACTATCATGTAGTGATCACGTGACTTAATGGCGCTGATCATGTGACTGATCATGCGCTGATCATGTTTGCTATCATACACTGATCATGTGCCTCTGGAGGCAATAAACAAAGAGCTGAGTAGGCACGAATCAAACAGTCAGCAGGCAATAATCATGGAACTCAGGTGTGAGGAATCATGCTGCTCAGCTGGCAATAATCAAGCAGCTGAGCAGGCAGGAATTACGCAGCACAGCTGATAATTGTCAAGCAGATGACAGGCAGGAATCGTGCAGCTCAGCTGGCAATTGTCAAGCAGATGAGCAGACAGTAATCACGCAGCTCAGCAGGCCCAGATCACGTGACTGAGCATGCACTGTTCACGTGGCTGATCATACACTGATCACGTAACTGATCATGCACTGATCACGTGGCTATCATGCACTGATCACGTGGCTGATCATACACTGTTCACGTGTCTGACCATGCACTGATCACGTGGCTGATCATACACTGCTCACGTAACTGATCATGCACTGATCACGTGGCTGATCATGCACTGATCAGTGGCTATCATGCACTGATTACGTGGCTGATCATACACTGATCACGTGACTGATCATGCACTGATCATCTGGCTATCATGCACTCATCAACTGGCTATCATGCACTGATCACGTGGCTGATCATGCACTGATCACGTGACTGATCATGCACTGATCACGTCTATATCATGCACTGATCACGTGACTGATCATGCACTGATCACCCGGATGATCATACACTGATCATGTGACTGATCATGCACTGATCACGTGGCTATCATGCACTGATCACGTGGCTGATCATGCAATGATCACGTAGCTACCATGTACTGGTCACGTGACTGATCATGCACTGATCACGTAATTGATCATGCACTGATCACGTGACTGATCATGCACTGATCACGTGAGTGATCATGCACTGATCACGTGACTGATCATGCACTGATCACGTGGCTATCATGCACTGATCACGTGGCTGATCATGCAATGATCACGTAGCTACCATGTACTGGTCACGTGACTGATCATGCACTGATCACGTGACTGATCATGCACTGATCACGTGGCTGATCATGCACTGATCACGTGACTGATCATGCACTGATCACGTGACTGATCATGCACTGATCACGTGACTGATCATGCACTGATCACCTGCCTGATCATGCACTGATCACGTGACTGATCATGCACTGATCACATAGCTATCATGAACTGATCACCTGGCTGATCATGCACTGATCACGTGGCTGATCATGCACTGATACCGTGACTGAGCATGGACTGATCACATGACTATCATGTAGTGATCACGTGACTTAATGGCGCTGATCATGTGACTGATCATGCACTGATAATGTTTGCTATCATACACTGATCATGTGCCTCTGGAGGCAATAAACAAAGAGCTGAGTAGGCACGAATCAAACAGTCAGCAGGCAATAATCATGGAACTCAGCTGTGAGGAATCATGCTGCTCAGCTGGCAATAATCAAGCAGCTAGCAGGCAGGAATTACGCAGCACAGCTGGCAATTGTCAAGCAGATGACAGGCAGGAATCGTGCAGCTCAGCTGGCAATTGTCAAGCAGATGAGCAGACAGTAATCACGCAGGTCAGCAGGCCCTGATCACGTGACTGAGCAGGCACTGTTCACGTGGCTGATCATACACTGATCACGTGATGATCATGCACTGATCACTTGGATATCATGCACTGATCACGTGGCTGATCATACACTGTTCACGTGTCTGACCATGCACTGATCACGTGGCTGATCATACAGTGCTCAGGTAACTGATCATGCACTGATCACGTGGCTATCATGCACTGATCACGTGGCTGAACATGCACTGTTCACGTGGCTGATCACACACCTGTCACGTGACATATCATGCACTGATCACGTGGCACTCATGCACTGATCACGTGGCTGATCATACTCTGCTCACGTAACTCATCATGCACACATCACGTGGCTATCATGCACTGCTCACGTGGCTCGTCATGGAATGATCACGTAGCTACCATATACTGGTCACGTGACTGATCATGCACAGATCACGTAAATGATCATGCACTGTTCACGTGACTGATCATGTACTGATCACGTGACTGATCATGCACTGATCACGTGGCTATCATGCACTGCTCACGTGGCTGATCATGCAATGATCACGTAGCAACCATGTACTGGTCACGTGACTGATCATGCACTGATCACGTAATTGATCCTGCACTGATCACGTGGCTCATCATGCACTGATCACGTGGCTGATCACACATGTATCACGTGACTGATCATGCACTGATCACGTGGCTCTCATGCACTGATCACGTGGCTATCATGCACTGATCACGTGGATATCATGCCCTGATCACGTGGCTGATCACACACGTATCACATGACTGATCATGCACTGATCACGTGGCTATCATGCACTGATCACGTGGCTACCATGTACTGATCACGTGACTGATCATGCACTGATCACGTGCTACCATGTACTGGTCACGTGACTGATCATGCACTGATCACGTGGCTGATCATGCACTGATCACGTGACTGATCATGCACTGATCACGTGACTGATCATGCACTGATCACGTGGCTATCATGCACTGATCACGTGGCTGATCATGCACTGATCACGTGGCTGATCATGCACTGATCACGTGACTGATCATGCACTGATCACGTGACTGATCATGCACTGATCACGTGGCTATCATGCACTGATCACGTGGCTGATCATGCACTGATCACGTGCCTGATCATGCACTGATCACGTGACTGATCATGCACTGATCACGTAGCTATCATGCACTGATCACGTGGCTGATCATGCACTGATCACGTGGCTGATCATGCACTGATACCGTGACTGAGCATGGACTGATCACATGACTATCATGTAGTGATCACGTGACTTAATGGCGCTGATCATGTGACTGATCATGCACTGATCATGTTTGCTATCATACACTGATCATGTGCCTCTGGAGGCAATAAACAAAGAGCTGAGTAGGCACGAATCAAACAGTCAGCAGGCAATAATCATGGAACTCAGGTGTGAGGAATCATGCTGCTCAGCTGGCAATAATCAAGCAGCTGAGCAGGCAGGAATTACGCAGCACAGCTGATAATTGTCAAGCAGATGACAGGCAGGAATCGTGCAGCTCAGCTGGCAATTGTCAAGCAGATGAGCAGACAGTAATCACGCAGCTCAGCAGGCCCAGAACACGTGACTGAGCATGCACTGTTCACGTGGCTGATCATACGCTGCTCACGTGACTGATCATGCACTGATCACGTGGCTATCATGCACTGATCACGTGGCTGATCATACACTGATCACGTGACTGATCATGCACTGATCACGTGGCTGATCATGCACTGATCACGTGGCTGATCATGCACTGATCACGTGGCTGATCATGCACTGATCACGTGGCTGATCATGCACTGATCACGTGACTGATCATGCACTGATCACGTGGCTGATCATGCACTGATCACGTGGCTATCATGCACTGATCACGTGGCTGATCATGCACTGATCACGTGACTGATCATGCACTGATCACTGGCTATCATGCACTGATCACTGGCTATCATGCACTGATCACGTGGCTGATCATGCACTGATCACGTGACTGATCATGCACTGATCACGTCTATATCATGCACTGATCACGTGACTGATCATGCACTGATCACGTGGATGATCATGCACTGATCATGTGACTGATCATGCACTGATCACGTGGCTATCATGCACTGATCACGTGGCTGATCATGCAATGATCACGTAGCTATCATGCACTGGTCACGTGACTGATCATGCACTGATCACGTGGCTATCATGCACTGATCACGTGGCTATCATGCACTGATCACGTGGCTGATCATGCACTGATCACGTAGCTATCATGCACTGATCACGTGACTGATCATGCACTGATCACGTGGCTGATCATGCACTGATCACGTGACTGATCATGCACTGATCACGTGACTGATCATGCACTGATCACGTGACTGATCATGCACTGATCACGTGGCTATCATGCACTGATCACGTGGCTGATCATGCACTGATCACGTAGCTACCATGTACTGGTCACGTGACTGATCATGCACTGATCACGTGACTGATCATGCACTGATCACGTGGCTATCATGCACTGATCACGTGGCTGATCATGCACTGATCACGTGCCTGATCATGCACTGATCACGTGACTGATCATGCACTGATCACGTGGCTGATCATGCACTGATCACGTGGCTGATCATGCACTGATCACGTGGCTATCATGCACTGATCACGTGGCTGATCATGCACTGATCACGTGACTGATCATGCACTGATCACTGGCTATCATGCACTGATCAACTGGCTATCATGCACTGATCACGTGGCTGATCATGCACTGATCACGTGACTGATCATGCACTGATCACGTCTATATCATGCACTGATCACGTGACTGATCATGCACTGATCACGTGGATGATCATGCACTGATCATGTGACTGATCATGCACTGATCACGTGGCTATCATGCACTGATCACGTGGCTGATCATGCACTGATCACGTGGCTATCATGCACTGATCACGTGACTGATCATGCACTGATCACGTGGCTGATCATGCACTGATCACGTGACTGATCATGCACTGATCACGTGACTGATCATGCACTGATCACGTGACTGATCATGCACTGATCACGTGGCTATCATGCACTACTCACGTGGCTGATCATGCAATGATCATGTAGCTACCATGTACTGGTCACGTGACTGATCATACACCCATCAGGTGACTGATCATGCACTGATCACGTGGCTATCATGCACTGATCACGTGGCTGATCATGCACTGATCACGTGCCTGGTCATGCACTGATCACGTGACTGATCATGCACTGATCACGTGGCTATCATGACTGATCACGTGGCTGATCATGCACTGATCACGTGGCTGATCATGCACTGATACCGTGACTGAGCATGGACTGATCACATGACTATCATGTAGTGATCACGTGACTTAATGGCGCTGATCATGTGACTGATCATGCACTGATCATGTTTGCTATCATACACTGATCATGTGCCTCTGGAGGCAATAAACAAAGAGCTGAGTAGGCACGAATCAAACAGTCAGCAGGCAATAATCATGGAACTCAGGTGTGAGGAATCATGCTGCTCAGCTGGCAATAATCAAGCAGCTGAGCAGGCAGGAATTACGCAGCACAGCTGATAATTGTCAAGCAGATGACAGGCAGGAATCGTGCAGCTCAGCTGGCAATTGTCAAGCAGATGAGCAGACAGTAATCACGCAGCTCAGCAGGCCCAGAACACGTGACTGAGCATGCACTGTTCACGTGGCTGATCATACGCTGCTCACGTGACTGATCATGCACTGATCACGTGGCTATCATGCACTGATCACGTGGCTGATCATACACTGATCACGTGACTGATCATGCACTGATCACGTGGCTGATCATGCACTGATCACGTGGCTGATCATGCACTGATCACGTGGCTGATCATGCACTGATCACGTGGCTGATCATGCACTGATCACGTGACTGATCATGCACTGATCACGTGGCTGATCATGCACTGATCACGTGGCTATCATGCACTGATCACGTGGCTGATCATGCACTGATCACGTGACTGATCATGCACTGATCACTGGCTATCATGCACTGATCACTGGCTATCATGCACTGATCACGTGGCTGATCATGCACTGATCACGTGACTGATCATGCACTGATCACGTCTATGATCATGCACTGATCACATGACTGATCATGCACTGATCACGCGGATGATCATGCACTGATCATGTGACTGATCATGCACTGATCACGTGGCTATCATGCACTGATCACGTGGCTGATCATGCAATGATCACGTAGCTATCATGTACTGATCACGTGACTGATCATGCACTGATCACGTGGCTGATCATGCACTGATCACGTGGCTATCATGCACTGATCACGTGGCTGATCATGCAATGATCACGTAGCTACCATGCACTGATCACGTGACTGATCATGCACTGATCACGTGATTGATCATGCACTGATCACGTGACTGATCATGCACTGATCACGTGACTGATCATGCACTGATCACGTGACTGATCATGCACTGATCACGTGGCTATCATGCACTGATCACGTGGCTGATCATGCACTGATCACGTAGCTACCATGTACTGTCACGTGACTGATCATGCACTGATCACGTGACTGATCATGCACTGATCACGTGGCTATCATGCACTGATCACGTGGCTGATCATGCACTGATCACGTGGCTGATCATGCACTGATCACGTGACTGATCATGCACTGATCACGTGGCTATCATGCACTGATCACGTGGCTGATCATACACTGATCACGTAACTGATCATGCACTGATCACGTGGCTGATCATGCACTGATCACGTGGCTATCATGCACTGATCACGTGGCTGATCATGCACTGATCACGTGACTGATCATGCACTGATCACTGGCTATCATGCACTCATTAACTGGCTATCATGCACTGATCACGTGGCTGATCATGCACTGATCACGTGACTGATCATGCACTGATCACGTCTATATCATGCACTGATCACGTGACTGATCATGCACTGATCACGTGGATGATCATACACTGATCATGTGACTGATCATGCACTGATCACGTGGCTATCATGCACTGATCACGTGGCTGATCATGCAATGATCACGTAGCTACCATGTACTGATCACGTGACTGATCATGCACTGATCACGTAATTGATCATGCACTGATCACGTGACTGATCATGCACTGATCACGTGACTGATCATGCACTGATCACGTGACTGATCATGCACTGATCACGTGGCTATCATGCACGGCTCATGTGGCTGATCATGCAATGATCACGTAGCTACCATGTACTGGTCACGTGACTGATCATGCACTGATCACGTAACTGATCATGCACTGATCACGTGGCTGATCATGCACTGATCACGTGGCTGATCATGCACTGATCACGTGACTGATCATGCACTGATCACGTGACTGATCATGCACTGATCACGTGACTGATCATGCACTGATCACGTGACAAATCATGCACTGATCACATAGCTATCATGAACTGATCACCTGGCTGATCATGCACTGATCACGTGGCTGATCATGCACTGATACCGTGACTGAGCATGGACTGATCACATGACTATCATGTAGTGATCACGTGACTTAATGGCGCTGATCATGTGACTGATCATGCACTGATAATGTTTGCTATCATATACTGATCATGTGCCTCTGGAGGCAATAAACAAAGAGCTGAGTAGGCACGAATCAAACAGTCAGCAGGCAATAATCATGGAACTCAGCTGTGAGGAATCATGCTGCTCAGCTGGCAATAATCAAGCAGCTAGCAGGCAGGAATTACGCAGCACAGCTGTCAATTGTCAAGCAGATGACAGGCAGGAATCGTGCAGCTCAGCTGGCAATTGTCAAGCAGATGAGCAGACAGTAATCACGCAGCTCAGCAGGCCCTGATCACGTGACTGAGCAGGCACTGTTCACGTGGCTGATCATACACTGATCACGTGATGATCATGCACTGATCACGTGGCTGATCATACACTGTTCACGTGTCTGACCATGCACTGATCACGTGGCTGATCATACAGTGCTCAAGTAACTGATCATGCACTGATCACGTGGCTATCATGCACTGATCACGTGGCTGAACATGCACTGTTCACGTGGCTGATCACACACCTGTCACGTGACATATCATGCACTGATCACGTGGCACTCATGCACTGATCACGTGGCTGATCATACTCTGCTCACGTAACTCATCATGCACATCACGTGGCTATCATGCACTGCTCACGTGGCTCGTCATGGAATGATCACGTAGCTACCATATACTGGTCACGTGACTGATCATGCACTGATCACGTAAATGATCATGCACTGTTCACGTGACTGATCATGTACTGATCACGTGACTGATCATGCACTGATCACGTGGCTGATCACACATGATCACGTGACTGATCATGCACTGATCACGTGGCTATCATGCACTGATCACGTGGCTGATCATGCACTGATCACGTGGCTGATCATGCACTGATCACGTGGCTGATCACACACGTATCACGTGACTGATCATGCACTGATCACGTGGCTATCATGCACTGATCACGTGGCTATCATGCACTGATCACGTGGCTGATCATGCAATGATCACGTAGCTATCATGCACTGATCACGTGACTGATCATGCACTGATCACGTGGCTGATCATGCACTGATCACGTGACTGATCATGCACTGATCACGTGACTGATCATGCACTGATCACGTGACTGATCATGCACTGATCACGTGGCTATCATGCACTGATCACGTGGCTGATCATGCAATGATCACGTAGCTACCATGTACTGGTCACGTGACTGATCATGCACTGATCACGTAATTGATCATGCACTGATCACGTGGCTGATCATGCACTGATCACGTGGCTGATCATGCACTGATCACGTGACTGATCATGCACTGATCACGTGACTGATCATGCACTGATCACGTGGCTATCATGCACTGATCACGTGGCTGATCATGCACTGATCACGTGCCTGATCATGCACTGATCACATGACTGATCATGCACTGATCACGTGACTGATCATGCACTGATCACGTGGCTATCATGCACTGATCACGTGGCTGATCATGCAATGATCATGTAGCTATCATGTACTGATCAGTGACTGATCATACACTGATCACGTGACTGATCATGCACTGATCACGTGGCTATCATGCACTGATCACGTGGCTGATCATGCACTGATCACGTGCCTGATCATGCACTGATCACGTGACTGATCATGCACTGATCACGTGGCTATCATGCACTGATCACGTGGCTGATCATGCACTGATCACGTGGCTGATCATGCACTGATCACGTGACTGATCATGCACTGATCACGTGACTATCATGCACTGATCACGTGGCTATCATGCACTACTCACGTGGCTGATCATGCAATGATCATGTAGCTACCATGTACTGGTCACGTGAATGATCATACACCCATCAGGTGACTGATCATGCACTGATCACGTGGCTATCATGCACTGATCACGTGACTGATCATGCACTGATCACGTCTATATCATGCACTGATCACATGACTGCCCATGCACTGATCACGTGGATGATCATACACTGATCATGTGACAGATCATGCACTGATCACGTGGCTGATCATGCACTGATACCGTGACTGAGCATGGACTGATCACATGACTATCATGTAGTGATCACGTGACTTAATGGCGCTGATCATGTGACTGATCATGCACTGATCATGTTTGCTATCATACACTGATCATGTGCCTCTGGAGGCAATAAACAAAGAGCTGAGTAGGCACGAATCAAACAGTCAGCAGGCAATAATCATGGAACTCAGGTGTGAGGAATCATGCTGCTCAGCTGGCAATAATCAAGCAGCTGAGCAGGCAGGAATTACGCAGCACAGCTGATAATTGTCAAGCAGATGACAGGCAGGAATCGTGCAGCTCAGCTGGCAATTGTCAAGCAGATGAGCAGACAGTAATCACGCAGCTCAGCAGGCCCAGAACACGTGACTGAGCATGCACTGTTCACGTGGCTGATCATACGCTGCTCACGTGACTGATCATGCACTGATCACGTGGCTATCATGCACTGATCACGTGGCTGATCATGCACTGATCACGTGGCTGATCATGCACTGATCACGTGACTGATCATGCACTGATCACGTGGCATCATGCACTGATCACGTGGCTGATCATACACTGATCACGTGACTGATCATGCACTGATCACGTGGCTATCATGCACTGATCACGTGGCTGTCATGCACTGATCACGTGGCTATCATGCACTGATCACGTGACTGATCATGCACTGATCACGTAACTGATCATGCACTGATCACGTGACTGATCATGCACTGATCACGTGACTGATCATGCACTGATCACGTGGCTGATCACACATGATCACGTGACTGATCATGCACTGATCACGTGGCTATCATGCACTGATCACGTGGCTGATCATGCACTGATCACGTGGCTATCATGCACTGATCACGTGGCTGATCATGCACTGATCACGTGACTGATCATGCACTGATCACGTGGCTGATCATGCACTGATCACGTGGCTATCATGCACTGATCACGTGGCTGATCATGCACTGATCACGTAGCTACCATGCACTGATCACGTGACTGATCATGCACTGATCACGTAATGATCATGCACTGATCACGTGACTGATCATGCACTGATCACGTGGTGATCATGCACTGATCACGTGACTGATCATGCACTGATCACGTGGCTATCATGCACTGATCACGTGGCTGATCATGCACTGATCACGTAGCTATCATGCACTGATCACGTGACTGATCATGCACTGATCACGTAACTGATCATGCACTGATCACGTGGCTGATCATGCACTGATCACGTGGCTGATCATGCACTGATCACGTGACTGATCATGCACTGATCACGTGACTGATCATGCACTGATCACGTGGCTATCATGCACTGATCACGTGGCTGATCATGCACTGATCACGTGCCTGATCATGCACTGATCACGTGACTGATCATGCACTGATCACGTGACTGATCATGCACTGATCACGTGGCTATCATGCACTGATCACGTGGCTGATCATGCACTGATCACGTAGCTATCATGTACTGGTCACGTGACTGATCATGCACTGATCACGTGACTGATCATGCACTGATCACGTGGCTATCATGCACTGATCACGTGGCTGATCATGCACTGATCACGTGCCTGATCATGCACTGATCACGTGACTGATCATGCACTGATCACGTGGCTATCATGCACTGATCACGTGGCTGATCATGCACTGATCACGTGGCTGATCATGCACTGATACGTGACTGAGCATGGACTGATCACGTGACTGATCATGCACTGATCACGTGGCTATCATGCACTACTCACGTGGCTGATCATGCAATGATCATGTAGCTACCATGTACAGGTCACGTGAATGATCATACACCCATCAGGTGACTGATCATGCACTGATCACGTGGCTATCATGCACTGATCACGTGACTGATCATGCACTGATCACGTCTATATCATGCACTGATCACATGACTGCCCATGCACTGATCACGTGGATGATCATACACTAATCATGTGACAGATCATGCACTGATCACGTGGCTGATCATGCACTGATACCGTGACTGAGCATGGACTGATCACATGACTATCATGTAGTGATCACGTGACTTAATGGCGCTGATCATGTGACTGATCATGCGCTGATCATGTTTGCTATCATACACTGATCATGTGCCTCTGGAGGCAATAAACAAAGAGCTGAGTAGGCACGAATCAAACAGTCAGCAGGCAATAATCATGGAACTCAGGTGTGAGGAATCATGCTGCTCAGCTGGCAATAATCAAGCAGCTGAGCAGGCAGGAATTACGCAGCACAGCTGATAATTGTCAAGCAGATGACAGGCAGGAATCGTGCAGCTCAGCTGGCAATTGTCAAGCAGATGAGCAGACAGTAATCACGCAGCTCAGCAGGCCCAGATCACGTGACTGAGCATGCACTGTTCACGTGGCTGATCATACACTGATCACGTAACTGATCATGCACTGATCACGTGGCTATCATGCACTGATCACGTGGCTGATCATACACTGTTCACGTGACTGATCATGCACTGATCACGTGGCTGATCATGCACTGATCACTGGCTATCATGCACTGATCACGTGGCTGATCATGCACTGATCACGTGGCTGATCATGCACTGATCACGTCTATATCATGCACTGATCACATGACTGATCATGCACTGATCACGTGGATGATCATACACTGATCATGCGACTGATCATGCACTGATCACGTGGCTATCATGCACTGCTCACGCGGCTGTTCATGCAATGATCACGTAGCTACCATGTACTGGTCACGTGACTGATCATGCACTGATCACGTAATTGATCATGCACTGATCACGTGACTGATCATGCACTGATCACGTGACTGATCATGCACTGATCACGTGACTGATCATGCACTGATCACGTGGCTATCATGCACTGCTCACGTGGCTGATCATGCACTGATCACGTAGCTACCATATGCTGGTCACGTGACTGATCATGCACTGATCACGTGACTGATCATGCACTGATCACGTGGCTGATCATGCACTGATCACGTGGCTGATCATGCACTGATCACGTGACTGATCATGCACTGATCACGTGACTGATCATGCACTGATCACGTGGCTGATCATGCACTGATCACCTGCCTGATCATGCACTGATCACGTGACAAATCATGCACTGATCACATAGCTATCATGCACTGATCACGTGGCTGATCATGCACTGATCACGTGGCTGATCATGCACTGATACCGTGACTGAGCATGGACTGATCACATGACTATCATGTAGTGATCACGTGACTTAATGGCGCTGATCATGTGACTGATCATGCACTGATCATGTTTGCTATCATATACTGATCATGTGCCTCTGGAGGCAATAAACAAAGAGCTGAGTAGGCACGAATCAAACAGTCAGCAGGCAATAATCATGGAACTCAGCTGTGAGGAATCATGCTGCTCAGCTGGCAATAATCAAGCAGCTGAGCAGGCAGGAATTACGCAGCACAGCTGGCAATTGTCAAGCAGATGACAGGCAGGAATCGTGCAGCTCAGCTGGCAATTGTCAAGCAGATGAGCAGACAGTAATCACGCAGCTCAGCAGGCCCTGATCACGTGACTGAGCAGGCACTGTTCACGTGGCTGATCATGCACTGATCACGTGACTGATCATGCACTGATCACGTGGCTATCATGCACTGATCACGTGGCTGATCATACACTGATCACGTGTCTGATCATGCACTGATCACGTGGCTGATCATGCACTGATCACGTGACTGATCATGCACTGATCACGTGGCTATCATGCACTGATCACGTGGCTGATCATGCACTGATCACGTGGCTATCATGCACTGGTCACGTGACTGATCATGCACTGATCACGTGACTGATCATGCACTGATCACGTGGCTATCATGCACTGATCACGTGGCTGATCATGCACTGATCACGTGGCTGATCATGCACTGATCACGTGACTGATCATGCACTGATCACGTGGCTATCATGCACTGATCACGTGGCTGATCATGCACTGATCACGTGGCTGATCATGCACTGATCACGTGACTGATCATGCACTGATCACGTGACTGATCATGCACTGATCACGTGGCTATCATGCACTGATCACGTGGCTGATCATGCACTGATCACGTAGCTACCATGTACTGGTCACGTGACTGATCATGCACTGATCACGTGACTGATCATGCACTGATCACGTGGCTATCATGCACTGATCACGTGACTGATCATGCACTGATCACGTCTATATCATGCACTGATCACGTGACTATCATGCACTGATCACGTGGCTGATCATGCACTGATCACGTGACTGATCATGCACTGATCACGTGACTGATCATGCACTGTTCACGTGACTGATCATGCACTGATCACGTGACTGATCATGCACTGATCACGTGGCTATCATGCACTACTCACGTGGCTGATCATGCAATGATCATGTAGCTACCATGTACTGGTCACGTGACTGATCATACACCCATCAGGTGACTGATCATGCACTGATCACGTGGCTATCATGCACTGATCACGTGGCTGATCATGCACTGATCACCTGCCTGGTCATGCACTGATCACGTGACAAATCATGCACTGATCACATAGCTATCATGAACTGATCACCTGGCTGATCATGCACTGATCACGTGGCTGATCATGCACTGATACCGTGACTGAGCATGGACTGATCACATGACTATCATGTAGTGATCACGTGACTTAATGGCGCTGATCATGTGACTGATCATGCGCTGATCATGTTTGCTATCATACACTGATCATGTGCCTCTGGAGGCAATAAACAAAGAGCTGAGTAGGCACGAATCAAACAGTCAGCAGGCAATAATCATGGAACTCAGCTGTGAGGAATCATGCTGCTCAGCTGGCAATAATCAAGCAGCTGAGCAGGCAGGAATTACGCAGCACAGCTGATAATTGTCAAGCAGATGACAGGCAGGAATCGTGCAGCTCAGCTGGCAATTGTCAAGCAGATGAGCAGACGGTAATCACGCAGCTCAGCAGGCCCAGATCACGTGACTGAGCATGCACTGTTCACGTGGCTGATCATACACTGATCACGTAACTGATCATGCACTGATCACGTGGCTATCATGCACTGATCACGTGGCTGATCATACACTGCTCACGTAACTGATCATGCACTGATCACGTGGCTATCATGCACTGATCACGTGGCTGATCATGCACTGATCACGTGGCTGATCATGCACTGATCACGTGGCTGATCATACACTGATCACGTAACTGATCATGCACTGATCACGTGGCTGATCATACACTGATCACGTGACTGATCATGCACTGATCACGTCTATATCATGCACTGATCACGTGACTGATCATGCACTGATCACGCGGATGATCATGCACTGATCATGCGACTGATCATGCACTGATCACGTGGCTATCATGCACTGATCACGTGGCTGATCATGCAATGATCACGTAGCTACCATGTACTGGTCACGTGACTGATCATGCACTGATCACGTAATTGATCATGCACTGATCACGTGACTGATCATGCACTGATCACGTGACTGATCATGCACTGATCACGTGACTGATCATGCACTGATCACGTGGCTATCATGCACTGATCACGTGGCTGATCATGCACTGATCACGTGGCTATCATGCACTGATCACGTGACTGATCATGCACTGATCACGTGACTGATCATGCACTGATCACGTGGCTGATCATGCACTGATCACGTGGCTATCATGCACTGATCACGTGGCTGATCATGCACTGATCACGTAGCTACATGTACTGGTCACGTGACTGATCATGCACTGATCACGTGGCTGATCATGCACTGATCATGTGGCTGATCATGCACTGATCACGTGGCTGATCATCCACTGATCACGTGACTGATCATGCACTGATCACGTGACTGATCATGCACTGATCACGTGACTGATCATGCACTGATCACCTGCCTGGTCATGCACTGATCACGTGACAAATCATGAACTGATCACATAGCTATCATGAACTGATCACCTGGCTGATCATGCACTGATCACGTGGCTGATCATGCACTGATACCGTGACTGATCATGGACTGATCACATGACTATCATGTAGTGATCACGTGACTTAATGGCGCTGATCATGTGACTGATCATGCACTGATCATGTTTGCTATCATATACTGATCATGTGCCTCTGGAGGCAATAAACAAAGAGCTGAGTAGGCACGAATTATACAGTCAGCAGGCAATAATCATGGAACTCAGCTGTGAGGAATCATGCTGCTCAGCTGGCAATAATCAAGCAGCTAGCAGGCAGGAATTACGCAGCACAGCTGGCAATTGTCAAGCAGATGACAGGCAGGAATCGTGCAGCTCAGCTGGCAATTGTCAAGCAGATGAGCAGACAGTAATCACGCAGCTCAGCAGGCCCTGATCACGTGACTGAGCAGGCACTGTTCACGTGGCTGATCATACACTGATCACGTGATGATCATGCACTGATCACTTGGATATCATGCACTGATCACGTGGCTGATCATACACTGTTCACGTGTCTGACCATGCACTGATCACGTGGCTGATCATACAGTGCTCAGGTAACTGATCATGCACTGATCACGTGGCTATCATGGACTGATCACGTGGCTGTACATGCACTGTTCACGTGGCTGATCACACACCTGTCACGTGACATATCATGCACTGATCACGTGGCACTCATGCACTGATCACGTGGCTGATCATACTCTGCTCACGTAACTCATCATGCACACATCACGTGGCTATCATGCACTGCTCACGTGGCTCGTCATGGAATGATCACGTAGCTACCATATACTGGTCACGTGACTGATCATGCACAGATCACGTAAATGATCATGCACTGTTCACGTGACTGATCATGTACTGATCACGTGACTGATCATGCACTGATCACGTGGCTATCATGCTCTGCTCACGTGGCTGATCATGCAACGATCACGTAGCAACCATGTACTGGTCACGTGACTGATCATGCACTGATCACGTAATTGATCATGCACTGATCACGTTGCTCATCATGCACTGATCACGTGGCTGATCATGCACTGATCACGTGGCTGATCACACATGATCACGTGACTGATCATGCACTGATCACGTGGCTATCATGCACTGATCACGTGGCTATCATGCACTGATCACGTGGATATCATGCCCTGATCACGTGGCTGATCACACACGTATCACATGACTGATCATGCACTGATCACGTGGCTATCATGCACTGATCACGTGGCTATCATGCACTGATCACGTGGCTGATCATGCAATGATCACGTAGCTACCATGTACTGGTCACGTGACTGATCATGCACTGATCACGTAATTGATCATGCACTGATCACGTGACTGATCATGCACTGATCACGTGACTGATCATGCACTGATCACGTGACTGATCATGCACTGATCACGTGGCTATCATGCACTGATCACGTGGCTGATCATGCACTGATCACGTAGCTACCATGCACTGGTCACGTGACTGATCATGCACTGATCACGTAATTGATCATGCACTGATCATGTGGCTGATCATGCACTGATCACGTGGCTGATCATGCACTGATCACGTGACTGATCATGCACTGATCACGTGACTGATCATGCACTGATCACGTGGCTATCATGCACTGATCACGTGGCTGATCATGCACTGATCACGTGACTGATCATGCACTGAACACGTGACTGATTATGCACTGACCACGTGGCTATTATGCACTACTCACGTGGCTGATCATGCAATGATCATGTAGCTACCATGTTCCGGTCAGTTGACTGATCATACACCCATCAGGTGACGGATCATGCACTGATCACGTGGCTATCATGCACTGATCACGTGACTGATCATGCACTGATCACCTGCCTGGTCATGCACAGATCACGTGACAAATCATCAACTGATCACATAGCTATCATGAACTGATCACCTGGCTGATCATGCACTGATCACGTGGATGATCATGCACTGATACCGTGACTGAGGATGGACTGATCACATGACTATCATGTAGTGATCACGTGGCTGATCATGCAATGATCATGTAGTTACCATGTACAGGTCACGTGAATGATCATACACCCATCAGGTGACTGATCATGCACTGATCACGAGGCTATCATGCACTTATCACGAGACTGATCATGCACTGATCACGTCTATATCATGCACTGATCACATGACTGCCCATGCACTGATCACGTGGATGATCATACACTAATCATGTGACAGATCATGCACTGATCACGTGGCTGATCATGCACTGATCAGGTGACTTATCATGCACTGTTAACGTGAGTGATCATGCACTGATCACGTGACTGATCATGCACTGATCACGTGGCTATCATGCACTACTCACGTGGCTGATCATGCAATGATCATGTAGCTACCATGTACCGGTCAGGTGACTGATCATACACCCATCAGGTGACGGATCATGCACTGATCACGTGGCTATCATGCACTGTCCACGTGGCTGATCATACACTGATATCCTGCCTGGTCATGCACAGATCACGTGACAAATCATGAACTGATCACATAGCTATCATGAACTGATCACCTGGCTGATCATGCACTGATCACGTGGCTGATCATGCACTGATACCGTGACTGAGCATGGACTGATCACATGACTATCATGTAGTGATCACGTGACTTAATGGCGCTGATCATGTGACTGATCATGCGCTGATCATATTTGCTATCATACACTGATCATGTGCCTCTGGAGGCAATAAACAAAGAGCTGAGTAGGCACGAATCAAACAGTCAGCAGGCAATAATCATGGAACTCAGCTGTGAGGAATCATGCTGCTCAGCTGGCAATAATCAAGCAGCTGAGCAGGCAGGAATTACGCAGCACAGCTGATAATTGTCAAGCAGATGACAGGCAGGAATCGTGCAGCTCAGCTGGCAATTGTCAAGCAGATGAGCAGACGGTAATCACGCAGCTCAGCAGGCCCAGATCACGTGACAGAGCATGCACTGTTCACGTGGCTGATCATACGCTGCTCACGTAACTGATAATGCACTGATCACGTGGCTATCATGCACTGATCACGTGGCTGATCATACAATGCTCACGTAACTGATAATGCACTGATCAAGTGGCTATCATGCACTGATCACGTGGCTGATCATACACTGTTCACGTGCCTGACCATGCACTGATCACGTGGCTGATCATACACTGCTCACGTAACTGATCATGCACTGATCACGTGGCTGATCATACACTGATCAGTTGGCTATCATGCACTTTTTACTTGGCTGATCAAACACTGATCACGTGACTGATAATGCACTGATCATCTGGCTATTGTGCACTCATTAACTGGCTATCGTGCACTGATCACGTGGTTGATCATACACTGATCACGAGACTGATCATGCACTAATCACGTCTATATCATGCACTGATCACATGACTGCCCATGCACTGATCACCCGGATGATCATACACTGATCATGCGACAGATCATGCACTGAACACGTGGCTATCATGCACTGCTCACGCGGCTGTTCATGCAATGATCACGTAGCTACCATGTACTGGTCACGTGAGTGATCATGCACTGATCACGTAATTGATCATGCACTGATCAGGTGACTTATCATGCACTGTTAACGTGAGTGATCATGCACTGATCACGTGACTGATCATGCACTGATCACGTGGCTATCATGCACTACTCACGTGGCTGATCATGCAATGATCATGTAGCTACCATGTACCGGTCAGGTGACTGATCATACACCCATCAGGTGACGGAACATGCACTGATCACGTGGCTATCATGCACTGTTCACGGGCTGATCATACACTGATCACCTGCCTGGTCATGCACAGATCACGTGACAAATCATGAACTGATCACATAGCTATCATGAACTGATCACCTGGCTGATCATGCACTGATCACGTGGCTGATCATGCACTGATACCGTGACTGAGCATGGACTGATCACATGACTATCATGTAGTGATCACGTGACTTAATGGCGCTGATCATGTGACTGATCATGCGCTGATCATGTTTGCTATCATACACTGATCATGTGCCTCTGGAGGCAATAAACAAAGAGCTGAGTAGGCACGAATCAAACAGTCAGCAGGCAATAATCATGGAACTCAGGTGTGAGGAATCATGCTGCTCAGCTGGCAATAACCAAGCAGCTGAGCAGGCAGGAATTACGCAGCACAGCTGATAATTGTCAAGCAGATGACAGGCAGGAATCGTGCAGCTCAGCTGGCAATTGTCAAGCAGATGAGCAGACGGTAATCACGCAGCTCAGCAGGCCCAGAACACGTGACTGAGCATGCACTGTTCACGTGGCTGATCATATGCTGCTCACGTAACTGATAATGCACTGATCACGTGGCTATCATGCACTGATCACGTGGCTGATCATACACTGCTCACGTAACTGATAATGCACTGATCAAGTTGCTATCATGCACTGATCACGTGGCTGATCATACACTGTTCACGTGTCTGACCATGCACTGATCACGTGGCTGATCATACACTGCTCACGTAACTGATCATGCACTGATCACGTGGCTGATCATACACTGATCAGTTGGCTATCATGCACTTTTTACTTGGCTGATCAAACACTGATCACGTGACTGATAATGCACTGATCATCTGGCTATCGTGCACTTATTAACTGGCTATCGTGCACTGATCACGTGGTTGATCATACACTGATCACGAGACTGATCATGCACTAATCACGTCTATATCATGCACTGACCACATGACTGCCCATGCACTGATCACCCGGATGATCATACACTGATCATGCGACAGATCATGCACTGATCACGTGGCTATCATGCACTGCTCACCCGGCTGTTCATGCAATGATCATGTAGCTACCATGTACTGGTCACGTGAGTGATCATGCACTGATCACGTGGCTATCATGCAGTGTTCACGTGGCTATCATGCACTGATCACGCGGCTGATCACGCAATGATCACGTAGCTACCATGTACTGGTCACGTGAGTGATCATGCACTGATCACGTAATTGATCATGCACTGATCAGGTGACTTATCATGCACTGTTAACGTGAGTGATCATGCACTGATCACGTGACTGATCATGCACTGATCACGTGGCTATCATGCACTACTCACGTGGCTGATCATGCAATGATCATGTAGCTACCATGTACCGGTCAGGTGACTGATCATACACCCATCAGGTGACGGAACATGCACTGATCACGTGGCTATCATGCACTGTTCACGTGGCTGATCATACACTGATCACCTGCCTGGTCATGCACAGATCACGTGACAAATCATGAACTGATCACATAGCTATCATGAACTGATCACCTGGCTGATCATGCACTGATCACGTGGCTGATCATGCACTGATACCGTGACTGAGCATGGACTGATCACATGACTATCATGTAGTGATCACGTGACTTAATGGCGCTGATCATGTGACTGATCATGCGCTGATCATGTTTGCTATCATACACTGATCATGTGCCTCTGGAGGCAATAAACAAAGAGCTGAGTAGGCACGAATCAAACAGTCAGCAGGCAATAATCATGGAACTCAGTGTGAGGAATCATGCTGCTCAGCTGGCAATAACCAAGCAGCTGAGCAGGCAGGAATTACGCAGCACAGCTGATAATTGTCAAGCAGATGACAGGCAGGAATCGTGCAGCTCAGCTGGCAATTGTCAAGCAGATGAGCAGACGGTAATCACGCAGCTCAGCAGGCCCAGAACACGTGACTGAGCATGCACTGTTCACGTGGCTGATCATATGCTGCTCACGTAACTGATAATGCACTGATCACGTGGCTATCATGCACTGATCACGTGGCTGATCATACACTGCTCACGTAACTGATAATGCACTGATCAAGTTGCTATCATGCACTGATCACGTGGCTGATCATACACTGTTCACGTGTCTGACCATGCACTGATCACGTGGCTGATCATACACTGCTCACGTAACTGATCATGCACTGATCACGTGGCTGATCATACACTGATCAGTTGGCTATCATGCACTTTTACTTGGCTGATCAAACACTGATCACGTGACTGATAATGCACTGATCATCTGGCTATCGTGCACTTATTAACTGGCTATCGTGCACTGATCACGTGGTTGATCATACACTGATCACGAGACTGATCATGCACTAATCACGTCTATATCATGCACTGACCACATGACTGCCCATGCACTGATCACCCGGATGATCATACACTGATCATGCGACAGATCATGCACTGATCACGTGCTATCATGCACTGCTCACGCGGCTGTTCATGCAATGATCATGTAGCTACCATGTACTGGTCACGTGACTGATCATGCACTGATCACGTGGCTATCATGCAGTGTTCACGTGGCTATCATGCACTGATCACACGGCTGATCACGCAATGATCACGTAGCTACCATGTACTGGTCACGTGACTGATCATGCACTGATCATGTAATTGATCATGCACTGATCAGGTGACTTATCATGCACTGTTAACGTGAGTGATCATGCACTGATCACGTGACTGACATGCACTGATCACGTGGCTATCATGCACTACTCACGTGGCTGATCATGCAATGATCATGTAGCTACCATGTACCGGTCAGGTGACTGATCATACACCCATCAGGTGACGGATCATGCACTGATCACGTGGCTATCATGCACTGTCCACGTGGCTGATCATACACTGATCACCTGCCTGGTCATGCACAGATCACGTGACAAATCATGAACTGATCACATAGCTATCATGAACTGATCACCTGGCTGATCATGCACTGATCACGTGGCTGATCATGCACTGATACCGTGACTGAGCATGGACTGATCACATGACTATCATGTAGTGATCACGTGACTTAATGGCGCTGATCATGTGACTGATCATGCGCTGATCATGTTTGCTATCATACACTGATCATGTGCCTCTGGAGGCATAAACAAAGAGCTGAGTAGGCACGAATCAAACAGTCAGCAGGCAATAATCATGGAACTCAGCTGTGAGGAATCATGCTGCTCAGCTGGCAATAATCAAGCAGCTGAGCAGGCAGGAATTACGCAGCACAGCTGATAATTGTCAAGCAGATGACAGGCAGGAATCGTGCAGCTCAGCTGGCATTGTCAAGCAGATGAGCAGACGGTAATCACGCAGCTCAGCAGGCCCAGATCACGTGACTGAGCATGCACTGTTCACGTGGCTGATCATACGCTGCTCACGTAACTGATAATGCACTGATCACGTGGCTATCATGCACTGATCACGTGGCTGATCATACACTGCTCACGTAACTGATAATGCACTGCTCAAGTGGCTATCATGCACTGATCACGTGGCTGATCATACACTGTTCACGTGCCTGACCATGCACTGATCACGTGGCTGATCATACACTGCTCACGTAACTGATCATGCACTGATCACGTGGCTGATCATACACTGATCAGTTGGCTATCATGCACTTTTTACTTGGCTGATCAAACACTGATCACGTGACTGATAATGCACTGATCATCTGGCTATCGTGCACTCATTAACTGGCTATCGTGCACTGATCACGTGGTTGATCATACACTGATCACGAGACTGATCATGCACTAATCACGTCTATATCATGCACTGATCACATGACTGCCCATGCACTGATCACCCGGATGATCATACACTGATCATGCGACAGATCATGCACTGATCACGTGGCTATCATGCACTGCTCACGCGGCTGTTCATGCAATGATCACGTAGCTACCATGTACTGGTCACGTGAGTGATCATGCACTGATCACGTGGCTATCATGCAGTGTTCACGTGGCTATCATGCACTGATCACACGGCTGATCACGCAATGATCACGTAGCTACCATGTACTGGTCACGTGAGTGATCATGCACTGATCATGTAATTGATCATGCACTGATCAGGTGACTTATCATGCACTGTTAACGTGAGTGATCATGCACTGATCACGTGACTGATCATGCACGGATCACGTGGCTATCATGCACTACTCACGTGGCTGATCATGCAATGATCATGTAGCTACCATGTACCGGTCAGGTGACTGATCATACACCCATCAGGTGACGGATCATGCACTGATCACGTGGCTATCATGCACTGTTCACGTGGCTGATCATACACTGATCACCTGCCTGGTCATGCACAGATCACGTGACAAATCATGAACTGATCACATAGCTATCATGAACTGATCACCTGGCTGATCATGAACTGATCACGTGCTGATCATGCACTGATACCGTGACTGAGCATGGACTGATCACACGACTATCATGTAGTGATCACGTGACTTAATGGCGCTGATCATGTGACTGATCATGCGCTGATCATGTTTGCTATCATACACTGATCATGTGCCTCTGGAGGCAATAAACAAAGAGCTGAGTAGGCACGAATCAAACAGTCAGCAGGCAATAATCATGGAACTCAGGTGTGAGGAATCATGCTGCTCAGCTGGCAATAATCAAGCAGCTGAGCAGGCAGGGATTACGCAGCACAGCTGATAATTGTCAAGCAGATGACAGGCAGGAATCGTGCAGCTCAGCTGGCAATTGTCAAGCAGATGAGCAGACGGTAATCACGCAGCTCAGCAGGCCCAGATCACGTGACTGAGCATGCACTGTTCACGTGGCTGATCATACGCTGCTCACGTAACTGATAATGCACTGATCACGTGGCTATCATGCACTGATCACGTGGCTGATCATACAATGCTCACGTAACTGATAATGCACTGATCAAGTGGCTATCATGCACTGATCACGTGGCTGATCATACACTGTTCACGTGTCTGGCCATGCACTGATCACGTGGCTGATCATACACTGCTCACGTAACTGATCATGCACTGATCACGTGGCTGATCATACACTGATCAGTTGGCTATCATGCACTTTTACTTGGCTGATCAAACACTGATCACGTGACTGATAATGCACTGATCATCTGGCTATCGTGCACTCATTAACTGGCTATCGTGCACTGATCACGTGGTTGATCATACACTGATCACGAGACTGATCATGCACTAATCACGTCTATATCATGCACTGATCACATGACTGCCCATGCACTGATCACCCGGATGATCATACACTGATCATGCGACAGATCATGCACTGATCACGTGGCAATCATGCACTGCTCACGCGGCTGTTCATGCAATGATCACGTAGCTACCATGTACTGCTCACGTGAGTGATCATGCACTGATCACGTAATTGATCATGCACTGATCAGGTGACTTATCATGCACTGTTAACGTGAGTGATCATGCACTGATCACGTGACTGATCATGCACTGATCACGTGGCTATCATGCACTACTCACGTGACTGATCATGCAATGATCATGTAGCTACCATGTACCGGTCAGGTGACTGATCATACACCCATCAGGTGACGGAACATGCACTGATCACGTGGCTATCATGCACTGTTCACGTGGCTGATCATACACTGATCACCTGCCTGGTCATGCACAGATCACGTGACAAATCATGAACTGATCACATAGCTATCATGAACTGATCACCTGGCTGATCATGCACTGATCACGTGGCTGATCATGCACTGATACCGTGACTGAGCATGGACTGATCACATGACTATCATGTAGTGATCACGTGACTTAATGGCGCTGATCATGTGACTGATCATGCGCTGATCATGTTTGCTATCATACACTGATCATGTGCCTCTGGAGGCAATAAACAAAGAGCTGAGTAGGCACGAATCAAACAGTCAGCAGGCAATAATCATGGAACTCAGGTGTGAGGAATCATGCTGCTCAGCTGGCAATAATCAAGCAGCTGAGCAGGCAGGAATTACGCAGCACAGCTGATAATTGTCAAGCAGATGACAGGCAGGAATCGTGCAGCTCAGCTGGCAATTGTCAAGCAGATGAGCAGACAGTAATCACGCAGCTCAGCAGGCCCAGATCACGTGACTGAGCATGCACTGTTCACGTGGCTGATCATACGCTGCTCACGTAACTGATAATGCACTGATCACGTGGCTATCATGCACTGATCACGTGGCTGATCATACAATGTTCACGTGTCTGACCATGCACTGATCACGTGGCTGATCATACACTGCTCACGTAACTGATCATGCACTGATCACGTGGCTGATCATACACTGATCAGTTGGCTATCATGCACTTATTACTTGGCTGATCATACACTGATCACGTGACTGATAATGCACTGATCATCTGGCTATCGTGCACTCATTAACTGGCTATCGTGCACTGATCACGTGGTTGATCATACACTGATCACGAGACTGATCATGCACTAATCACGTCTATATCATGCACTGATCACATGACTGCCCATGCACTGATCACCCGGATGATCATACACTGATCATGCGACAGATCATGCACTGATCACGTGGCTGATCATCCACTGATCACGTGACTGATCATGCACTGATCACGTGACTGATCATGCACTGATCACGTGACTGATCATGTACTGATCACCTGCCTGGTCATGCACAGATCACGTGACAAATCATGAACTGATCACATAGCTATCATGAACTGATCACCTGGCTGATCATGCACTGATCACGTGGCTGAGCATGCACTGATACCGTGACTGAGCATGGACTGATCACATGACTATCATGTAGTGATCACGTGACTTAATGGCTCTGATCATGTGACTGATCATGCACTGATAATGTTTGCTATCATATACTGATCATGTGCCTCTGGAGGCAATAAACAAAGAGCTGAGTAGGCACGAATTATACAGTCAGCAGGCAATAATCATGGAACTCAGCTGTGAGGAATCATGCTGCTCAGCTGGCAATAATCAAGCAGCTAGCAGGCAGGAATTACGCAGCACAGCTGTCAATTGTCAAGCAGATGACAGGCAGGAATCGTGCAGCTCAGCTGGCAATTGTCAAGCAGATGAGCAGACAGTAATCACGCAGCTCAGCAGGCCCTGATCACGTGACTGAGCAGGCACTGTTCACGTGGCTGATCATGCACTGATCACGTGACTGATCATGCACTGATCACGTGGCTATCATGCACTGATCACATGGCTGATCATACACTGTTCACGTGTCTGACCATGCACTGATCACGTGGCTGATCATACAGTGCTCAGGTAACTGATCATGCACTGATCACGTGGCTATCATGGACTGATCACGTGGCTGAACATGCACTGTTCACGTGGCTGATCACACACCTGTCACGTGACATATCATGCACTGATCACGTGGCACTCATGCACTGATCACGTGGCTGATCATACTCTGCTCACGTAACTCATCATGCACTCATCACGTGGCTATCATGCACTGCTCACGTGGCTCGTCATGCAATGATCAAATAGCTACCATGTACTGGTCACGTGACTGATCATGCACTGATCACGTAAATGATCATGCACTGTTCACGTGACTGATCATGTACTGATCACGTGACTGATCATGCACTGATCACGTGGCTATCATGCTCTGCTCACGTGGCTGATCATGCAACGATCACATAGCAACCATGTACTGGTCTCGTGACTGATCATGCACTGATCACGTAATTGATCCTGCACTGATCACGTGGCTATCATGCACTGATCACGTGGCTGATCACACATGTATCACGTGACTGATCATGCACTGATCACGTGTCTCTAATGCACTGATCACGTGGCTATCATGCACTGATCACGTGGATATCATGCCCTGATCACGTGGCTGATCATGCACGTATCACATGACTGATCATGCACTGATCACGTGGCTATCATGCAGTGATCACGTGGCTATCATGCACTGATCACGCGGCTGATCACGCACTGATCACGTAGCTACCATGTACTGGTCACGTGAGTGATCAAGCACTGATCACGTAATTGATCATGCACTGATCAGGTGAGTTATCATGCACTGTTAACGTGACTGATCAAGCACTGATCACGTGACTGATCATGCACTGATCACATAGCTATCATGCACTGATCACCTGGCTGATCATGCACTGATCACGTGGCTGATCATGCACTTTTTACTTGGCTGATCAAACACTGATCACGTGACTGATAATGCACTGATCATCTGGCTATCGTGCACTCATTAACTGGCTATCGTGCACTGATCACGTGGCTGATCATGCACTGATCACGTGACTGATCATGCACTAATCACGTCTATATCATGCACTGATCACGTGACTGCCCATGCACTGATCACGCGGATGATCATACACTGATCACGCGACAGATCATGCACTGATCACGTGGCTATCATGCACTGCTCACGCGGCTGTTCATGCAATGATCACGTAGCTACCATGTACTGGTCACGTGAGTGATCATGCACTGATCACGTAATTGATCATGCACTGATCAGGTGACTGATCATGCACTGTTAACTTGACTGATCATGCACTGATCACGTGACTGATCATGCACTGATCACGTGGCTATCATGCACGGCTCATGTGGCTGATCATGCAATGATCACCTAGCTACCATATACTGGTCACGTGACTGATCATGCACTGATCACGTAACTGATCATGCACTGATCATGTGGCTGATCATGCACTGATCACGTGACTGATAATGCACTGATCACGTGGCTGATCATGCACTGATCACGTGGCTGATCATGCACTGATCACCTGCCTGGTCATGCACAGATCACGTGACAAATCATGAACTGATCACATAGCTGATCATGAACTGATCACCTGGCTGATCATGCACTGATCACGTGGCTGATCATGCACTGATACCGTGACTGAGCATGGACTGATCACATGACTATCATTTAGTGATCACGTGACTTAATGGCTCTGATCATGTGACTGATCATGCACTGATAATGTTTGCTATCATATACTGATCATGTGCCTCTGGAGGCAATAAACAAAGAGCTGAGTAGGCACGAATTATACAGTCAGCAGGCAATAATCATGGAACTCAGGTGTGAGGAATCATGCTGCTCAGCTGGCAATAATCAAGCAGCTAGCAGGCAGGAATTACGCAGCACAGCTGGCAATTGTCAAGCAGATGACAGGCAGGAATCGTGCAGCTCAGCTGGCAATTGTCAAGCAGATGAGCAGACGGGAATCACGCAGCTCAGCAGGCCCAGATCACGTGACTGAGCAGGCACTGTTCACGTGGCTGATCATACGCTGCTCACGTGACTGATCATGCACTGATCACTTGGCTATCATGCACTGATCACATGGCTGATCATACACTGTTCACGTGTCTGACCATGCACTGATCACGTGGCTGATCATACAGTGCTCAGGTAACTGATCATGCACTGATCATGTGGCTATCATGGACTGATCACGTGGCTGATCATGCACTGTTCACGTGGCTGATCACACACTGTCACGTGACATATCATGCACTGATCACGTGGCACTCATGCACTCATCACGTGGCTGATCAAACTCTGCTCACGTAACTCATCATGCACACATCACGTGGCTATCATGCACTGCTCACGTGGCTCGTCATGGAATGATCACATAGCTACCATATACTGGTCACGTGACTGATCATGCACTGATCACGTAAATGATCATGCACTGTTCACGTGACTGATCATGCACTGATCACGTGACTGATCATGCACTGATCACGTGGCTATCATGCTCTGCTCACGTGGCTGATCATGCAATGGTCACGTAGCAACCATGTACTGGTCACGTGACTTATCATGCACTGATCACGTAATTGATCCTGCACTGATCACGTGGCTATCATGCACTGATCACGTGGCTGATCACACATGATCACGTGACTGATCATGCACTGATCACGTGGCTCTCATGCACTGATCACGTGGCTATCATGCACTGATCACGTGGATATCATGCCCTGATCACGTGGCTGATCACACACGTATCACGTGACTGATCATGCACTGATCACGTGGCTATCATGCAGTGATCACGTGGCTATCATGCACTGATCACGCGGCTGATCACGCAATGATCACGTAGCTACCATGTACTGGTCACGTGAGTGATCATGCACTGATCACGTGACTGATCATCCACTGATCTCGTGGCTATCATGCACGGCTCATGTGGCTGACCATGCAATGATCACCTAGCTACCATATACTGGTCACGTGACTGATCATGCACTGATCACGTAATTGATCATGCACTGATCATGTGGCTGATCATGCACTGATCACGTGGCTGATCATCCACTGATCACGTGACTGATCATGCACTGATCACGTGACTGATCATGCACTGATCACGTGGCTATCATGCACTGATCACTTGGCTGGTCATACACTGATCACGTGCCTTGTCATGCACAGTTTACATGACTGATCATGCACTGAACACGTGACTGATCATGCACTGATCACGTGGCTATCATGCACTACTCACGTGGCTGATCATGCAATGATCATGTAGCTACCATGTACCGGTCAGGTGACTGATCATACACCCATCAGGTGACGGATCATGCACTGATCACGTGGCTATCATGCACTGTTCACGTGGCTGATCATACACTGATCACCTGCCTGGTCATGCACAGATCACGTGACAAATCATGAACTGATCACATAGCTATCATGAACTGATCACCTGGCTGATCATGCACTGATCACGTGGCTGATCATGCACTGATACCGTGACTGAGCATGGACTGATCACATGACTATCATGTAGTGATCACGTGACTTAATGGCGCTGATCATGTGACTGATCATGCGCTGATCATGTTTGCTATCATAAACTGATCATGTGCCTCTGGAGGCAATAAACAAAGAGCTGAGTAGGCACGAATCAAACAGTCAGCAGGCAATAATCATGGAACTCAGCTGTGAGGAATCATGCTGCTCAGCTGGCAATAATCAAGCAGCTGAGCAGGCAGGAATTACGCAGCACAGCTGATAATTGTCAAGCAGATGACAGGCAGGAATCGTGCAGCTCAGCTGGCAATTGTCAAGCAGATGAGCAGACGGTAATCACGCAGCTCAGCAGGCCCAGAACACGTGACTGAGCATGCACTGTTCACGTGGCTGATCATACGCTGCTCACGTGACTGATAATGCACTGATCACGTGGCTATCATGCACTGATCACGTGGCTGATCATACACTGCTCACGTAACTGATCATGCACTGATCACGTGGCTATCATGCACTGATCACGTGGCTGATCATGCACTGTTCACGTGTCTGACCATGCACTGATCACGTGGCTGATCATGCACTGCTCACGTAACTGATCATGCACTGATCACGTGGCTGATCATGCACTGATCAGTTGGCTATCATGCACTGATTACGTGGCTGATCAAACACTGATCACGTGACTGATCATGCACTGATCATGTGGCTATCGTGCACTCATCACGTGGCTGATCGTGCACTGATCACGTGGCTGATCATACACTGATCACGTGACTGATCATGCACTGATCACGTCTTATCATGCACTGATCACGTGACTGCCCATGCACTGATCACCCGGATGATCATGCACTGATCACGCGACTGATCATGCACTGATCACGTGGCTATCATGCACTGCTCACGCGGCTGTTCATGCAATGATCACGTAGCTACCATGTACTGGTCACGTGACTGATCATGCACTGATCACGTGACTGATCATGCAGTGATCACGTGGCTATCATGCACTGCTCACGTGACTGATCATGCACTGATCACGTGGCTATCATGCACTGATCACGTGAGTGATCATGCACTGATCACGTAACTGATCATGCACTGATCACGTGACTTATCATGCACTGTTAACGTGAGTGATCATGCACTGATCACGTGACTGATCATGCACTGATCACGTGGCTATCATGCACTACTCACGTGGCTGATCATGCACTGATCACGTAGCTACCATGTACCGGTCAGGTGACTGATCATACACCCATCAGGTGACGGATCATGCACTGATCACGTGGCTATCATGCACTGATCACGTGGCTGATCATGCACTGATCACCTGCCTGGTCATGCACAGATCACGTGACAAATCATGCACTGATCACATAGCTATCATGCACTGATCACCTGGCTGATCATGCACTGATCACGTGGCTGATCATGCACTGATACCGTGACTGAGCATGGACTGATCACATGACTATCATGTAGTGATCACGTGACTTAATGGCGCTGATCATGTGACTGATCATGCGCTGATCATGTTTGCTATCATACACTGATCATGTGCCTCTGGAGGCAATAAACAAAGAGCTGAGTAGGCACGAATCAAACAGTCAGCAGGCAATAATCATGGAACTCAGGTGTGAGGAATCATGCTGCTCAGCTGGCAATAATCAAGCAGCTGAGCAGGCAGGAATTACGCAGCACAGCTGATAATTGTCAAGCAGATGACAGGCAGGAATCGTGCAGCTCAGCTGGCAATTGTCAAGCAGATGAGCAGACGGTAATCACGCAGCTCAGCAGGCCCAGATCACGTGACTGAGCATGCACTGTTCACGTGGCTGATCATACGCTGCTCACGTAACTGATAATGCACTGATCACGTGGCTATCATGCACTGATCACGTGGCTGATCATACACTGTTCACGTGTTTGACCATGCACTGATCACGTGGCTGATCATACACTGCTCACGTAACTGATCATGCACTGATCACGTGGCTGATCATGCACTGATCAGTTGGCTATCATGCACTTATCACGTGGCTGATCATACACTGATCACGTGACTGATCATGCACTGATCATCTGGCTATCGTGCACTCATTAACTGGCTATCGTGCACTGATCACGTGGCTGATCATACACTGATCACGAGACTGATCATGCACTAATCACGTCTATATCATGCACTGATCACATGACTGCCCATGCACTGATCACCCGGATGATCATACACTGATCACGCGACAGATCATGCACTGATCACGTGGCTATCATGCACTGCTCACGCGGCTGTTCATGCAATGATCACGTAGCTACCATGTACTGGTCACGTGACTGATCATGCACTGATCACGTAATTGATCATGCACTGATCAGGTGACTTATCATGCACTGTTAACGTGACTGATCATGCACTGATCACGTGACTGATCATGCACTGATCTCGTGGCTATCATGCACGGCTCATGTGGCTGATCATGCAATGATCACCTAGCTACCATGCACTGGTCACGTGACTGATCATGCACTGATCACGTAATTGATCATGCACTGATCACGTGGCTGATCATGCACTGATCACGTGGCTGATCATCCACTGATCACGTGACTGATCATGCACTGATCACGTGACTGATCATGCACTGATCACGTGGCTGATCATGCACTGATCACGTGCCTGGTCATGCACTGATCACGTGACAAATCATGCACTGATCACATAGCTATCATGCACTGATCACGTGGCTGATCATGCACTGATCACGTGGCTGATCATGCACTGATACCGTGACTGATCATGGACTGATCACATGACTATCATGCACTGATCACGTGACTTAATGGCTCTGATCACGTGACTGATCATGCACTGATAATGTTTGCTATCATATACTGATCACGTGCCTCTGGAGGCAATAAACAAAGAGCTGAGTAGGCACGAATTATACAGTCAGCAGGCAATAATCATGGAACTCAGCTGTGAGGAATCATGCTGCTCAGCTGGCAATAATCAAGCACTAGCAGGCAGGAATTACGCAGCACAGCTGTCAATTGTCAAGCAGATGACAGGCAGGAATCGTGCAGCTCAGCTGGCAATTGTCAAGCAGATGAGCAGACGGTAATCACGCAGCTCAGCAGGCCCTGATCACGTGACTGATCATGCACTGTTCACGTGGCTGATCATACACTGATCACGTGACTGATCATGCACTGATCACTTGGCTATCATGCACTGATCACGTGGCTGATCATACACTGTTCACGTGTCTGACCATGCACTGATCACGTGGCTGATCATGCACTGCTCACGTGGCTGATCATGCACTGATCACGTGGCTGATCATGCACTGATCACGTGGCTGATCATGCACTGTTCACGTGACTGATCATGCACTGATCACGTGACTGATCATGCACTGATCACGTGGCTATCATGCACTGCTCACGTGGCTGATCATGCAATGATCACGTAGCTACCATGTACCGGTCAGGTGACTGATCATACACCCATCACGTGACGGATCATGCACTGATCACGTGGCTATCATGCACTGTTCACGTGGCTGATCATACACTGATCACGTGCCTGGTCATGCACAGATCACGTGACAAATCATGCACTGATCACATAGCTATCATGCACTGATCACGTGGCTGATCATGCACTGATCACGTGGCTGACCATGCACTGATACCGTGACTGATCATGGACTGATCACATGACTATCATGCAGTGATCACGTGACTTAATGGTGCTGATCACGTGACTGATCATGCGCTGATCATGTTTGCTATCATACACTGATCATGTGCCTCTGGAGGCAATAAACAAAGAGCTGAGTAGGCACGAATCAAACAGTCAGCAGGCAATAATCATGGAACTCAGGTGTGAGGAATCATGCTGCTCAGCTGGCAATAATCAAGCACTGAGCAGGCAGGAATTACGCAGCACAGCTGATAATTGTCAAGCAGATGACAGGCAGGAATCGTGCAGCTCAGCTGGCAATTGTCAAGCAGATGAGCAGACGGTAATCACGCAGCTCAGCAGGCCCAGAACACGTGACTGAGCATGCACTGTTCACGTGGCTGATCATACGCTGCTCACGTGACTGATAATGCACTGATCACGTGGCTATCATGCACTGATCACGTGGCTGATCATACACTGCTCACGTAACTGATAATGCACTGATCAAGTGGCTATCATGCACTGATCACGTGGCTGATCATACACTGTTCACGTGTCTGACCATGCACTGATCACGTGGCTGATCATACACTGCTCACGTAACTGATCATGCACTGATCACGTGGCTGATCATACACTGATCAGTTGGCTATCATGCACTGATTACTTGGCTGATCATACACTGATCACGTGACTGATCATGCACTGATCATCTGGCTATCGTGCACTCATCAACTGGCTATCGTGCACTGATCACGTGGCTGATCATACACTGATCACGAGACTGATCATGCACTGATCACGTCTATATCATGCACTGATCACGTGACTGCCCATGCACTGATCACCCGGATGATCATACACTGATCACGCGACAGATCATGCACTGATCACGTGGCTATCATGCACTGCTCACGCGGCTGTTCATGCAATGATCACGTAGCTACCATGCACTGGTCACGTGAGTGATCATGCACTGATCACGTGGCTGATCATGCACTGATCACGTGGCTATCATGCACTGCTCACGCGGCTGATCATGCAATGATCACGTGGCTACCATGCACTGGTCACGTGAGTGATCATGCACTGATCACGTAACTGATCATGCACTGATCAGGTGACTTATCATGCACTGTTAACGTGACTGATCATGCACTGATCACGTGACTGATCATGCACTGATCACGTGGCTATCATGCACTACTCACGTGGCTGATCATGCAATGATCATGTAGCTACCATGTACCGGTCAGGTGACTGATCATACACCCATCAGGTGACGGATCATGCACTGATCACGTGGCTATCATGCACTGTTCACGTGGCTGATCATACACTGATCACCTGCCTGGTCATGCACAGATCACGTGACAAATCATGAACTGATCACATAGCTATCATGAACTGATCACCTGGCTGATCATGCACTGATCACGTGGCTGATCATGCACTGATACCGTGACTGAGCATGGACTGATCACATGACTATCAGGTAGTGATCACGTGACTTAATGGCGCTGATCATGTGACTGATCATGCGCTGATCATGTTTGCTATCATACACTGATCATGTGCCTCTGGAGGCAATAAACAAAGAGCTGAGTAGGCACGAATCAAACAGTCAGCAGGCAATAATCATGGAACTCAGGTGTGAGGAATCATGCTGCTCAGCTGGCAATAATCAACCAGCTGAGCAGGCAGGAATTACGCAGCACAGCTGATAATTGTCAAGCAGATGACAGGCAGGAATCGTGCAGCTCAGCTGGCAATTGTCAAGCAGATGAGCAGACGGTAATCACGCAGCTCAGCAGGCCCAGATCACGTGACTGAGCATGCACTGTTCACGTGGCTGATCATACGCTGCTCACGTAACTGATAATGCACTGATCACGTGGCTATCATGCACTGATCACGTGGCTGATCATACACTGTTCACGTGTCTGACCATGCACTGATCACGTGGCTGATCATACACTGATCACGTAACTGATCATGCACTGATCACGTGGCTGATCATGCACTGATCAGTTGGCTGATCATGCACTTATTACTTGGCTGATCATACACTGATCACGTGACTGATCATGCACTGATCATCTGGCTATCGTGCACTCATTAACTGGCTATCGTGCACTGATCACGTGGTTGATCATACACTGATCACGAGACTGAACATGCACTAATCACGTCTATATCAAGCACTGATCACATGACTGCCCATGCACTGATCACCCGGATGATCATACACTGATCATGCGACAGATCATGCACTGATCACGTGGCTATCATGCACTGCTCACGCGGCTGTTCATGCAATGATCACGTAGCTACCATGTACTGGTCACGTGAGTGATCATGCACTGATCACGTAATTGATCATGCACTGATCAGGTGACTTATCATGCACTGTTAACGTGAGTGATCATGCACTGATCACGTGACTGATCATGCACTGATCTCGTGGCTATCATGCACGGCTCATGTGGCTGATCATGCAATGATCACCTAGCTACCATATACTGGTCACGTGACTGATCATGCACTGATCACGTAATTGATCATGCACTGATCATGTGGCTGATCATGCACTGATCACGTGACTGATCATGCACTGATCACGTGACTGATCATGCACTGATCACGTGGCTGATCATGCACTGATCACCTGCCTGGTCATGCACAGATCACGTGACAAATCATGAACTGATCACATAGCTATCATGAACTGATCACCTGGCTGATCATGCACTGATCACGTGGCTGATCATGCACTGATACCGTGACTGAGCATGGACTGATCACATGACTATCATGTAGTGATCACGTGACTTAATGACTCTGATCATGTGACTGATCATGCACTGATAATGTTTGCTATCATATACTGATCACGTGCCTCTGGAGGCAATAAACAAAGAGCTGAGTAGGCACGAATTATACAGTCAGCAGGCAATAATCATGGAACTCAGGTGTGAGGAATCATGCTGCTCAGCTGGCAATAATCAAGCAGCTAGCAGGCAGGAATTACGCAGCACAGCTGACAATTGTCAAGCAGATGACAGGCAGGAATCGTGCAGCTCAGCTGGCAATTGTCTAGCAGATGAGCAGACGGTAATCACGCAGCTCAGCAGGCCCTGATCACGTGACTGAGCAGGCACTGTTCACGTGGCTGATCATACGCTGCTCACGTGACTGATCATGCACTGATCACGTGGCTATCATGCACTGATCACATGGCTGATCATACACTGTTCACGTGTCTGACCATGCACTGATCACGTGGCTGATCATACAGTGCTCAGGTAACTGATCATGCACTGATCACGTGGCTATCATGGACTGATCACGTGGCTGATCATGCACTGTTCACGTGGCTGATCACGCACCTGTCACGTGACTTATCATGCACTGATCACGTGTCACTCATGCACTGATCACGTGGCTGATCATACTCTGCTCACGTGACTGATCATGCACTGATCACGTGGCTATCATGCACTGCTCACGTGGCTGGTCATGCACTGATCACATAGCTACCATGCACTGGTCACGTGACTGATCATGCACTGATCACGTAACTGATCATGCACTGTTCACGTGACTGATCATGCACTGATCACGTGACTGATCATGCACTGATCACGTGGCTATCATGCTCTGCTCACGTGGCTGATCATGCACTGATCACGTAGCAACCATGCACTGGTCACGTGACTGATCATGCACTGATCACGTAACTGATCCTGCACTGATCACGTGGCTGATCATGCACTGATCACGTGGCTGATCACACATGATCACGTGACTGATCATGCACTGATCACGTGGCTGCTCATGCACTGATCACGTGGCTGATCATGCACTGATCACGTGGCTGATCATGCCCTGATCACGTGGCTGATCATGCACTTATCACGTGACTGATCATGCACTGATCACGTGGCTGATCATGCAGTGATCACGTGGCTATCATGCACTGCTCACGCGGCTGATCACGCACTGATCACGTAGCTACCATGCACTGGTCACGTGACTGATCATGCACTGATCACGTGACTGATCATCCACTGATCTCATGGCTATCATGCACGGCTCATGTGGCGGATCATGCAATGATCACCTAGCTACCATATACTGGTCACGTGACTGATCATGCACTGATCACGTAACTGATCATGCACTGATCACGTGGCTGATCATGCACTGATCACGTGGCTGATCATCCACTGATCACGTGACTGATCATGCACTGATCACGTGACTGATCATGCACTGATCACGTGGCTGATCATGCACTGATCACTTGGCTGGTCATACACTGATCACGTGCCTGGTCATGCACAGATCACGTGACTGATCATGCACTGATCACGTGACTGATCATGCACTGATCACGTGGCTATCATGCACTGATCACGTGGCTGATCATGCAATGATCACGTAGCTACCATGTACCGGTCAGGTGACTGATCATACACCCATCAGGTGACTGATCATGCACTGATCACGTGGCTATCATGCACTGTTCACGTGGCTGATCATGCACTGATCACCTGCCTGGTCATGCACAGATCACGTGACAAATCATGAACTGATCACATAGCTATCATGAACTGATCACCTGGCTGATCATGCACTGATCACGTGGCTGATCATGCACTGATACCGTGACTGAGCATGGACTGATCACATGACTATCATGTAGTGATCACGTGACTTAATGGCGCTGATCATGTGACTGATCATGCGCTGATCATGTTTGCTATCATACACTGATCATGTGCCTCTGGAGGCAATAAACAAAGAGCTGAGTAGGCACGAATCAAACAGTCAGCAGGCAATAATCATGGAACTCAGGTGTGAGGAATCATGCTGCTCAGCTGGCAATAATCAAGCAGCTGAGCAGGCAGGAATTACGCAGCACAGCTGACAATTGTCAAGCAGATGACAGGCAGGAATCGTGCAGCTCAGCTGGCAATTGTCAAGCAGATGAGCAGACGGTAATCACGCAGCTCAGCAGGCCCAGAACACGTGACTGAGCATGCACTGTTCACGTGGCTGATCATACGCTGCTCACGTAACTGATAATGCACTGATCACGTGGCTATCATGCACTGATCACGTGGCTGATCATACACTGCTCACGTAACTGATAATGCACTGATCAAGTGGCTATCATGCACTGATCACGTGGCTGATCATACACTGTTCACATGTCTGACCATGCACTGATCACGTGGCTGATCATACACTGCTCACGTAACTGATCATGCACTGATCACGTGGCTGATCATGCACTGATCAGTTGGCTATCATGCACTTTTCACTTGGCTGATCAAACACTGATCACGTGACTGATCATGCACTGATCATGTGGCTATCGTGCACTCATTAACTGGCTATCGTGCACTGATCACGTGGCTGATCATACACTGATCACGAGACTGATCATGCACTAATCACGTCTATATCATGCACTGACCACATGACTGCCCATGCACTGATCACCCGGATGATCATACACTGATCATGCGACAGATCATGCACTGATCACGTGGCTATCATGCACTGCTCACGCGGCTGTTCATGCAATGATCACGTAGCTACCATGTACTGGTCACGTGACTGATCATGCACTGATCACGTAACTGATCATGCACTGATCACGTGACTATCATGCACTGCTCACGCGACTGATCATGCACTGATCACGTGGCTATCATGCACTGGTCACGTGAGTGATCATGCACTGATCACGTAACTGATCATGCACTGATCACGTGACTTATCATGCACTGTTAACGTTAGTGATCATGCACTGATCACGTGACTGATCATGCACTGATCACGTGGCTATCATGCACTACTCACGTGGCTGATCATGCAATGATCATGTAGCTACCATGTACCGGTCAGGTGACTGATCATACACCCATCAGGTGACTGATCATGCACTGATCACGTGGCTATCATGCACTGTTCACGTGGCTGATCATGCACTGATCACCTGCCTGGTCATGCACAGATCACGTGACAAATCATGAACTGATCACATAGCTATCATGAACTGATCACCTGGCTGATCATGCACTGATCACGTGGCTGATCATGCACTGATACCGTGACTGAGCATGGACTGATCACATGACTATCAGGTAGTGATCACGTGACTTAATGGCTCTGATCATGTGACTGATCATGCGCTGATCATGTTTGCTATCATACACTGATCATGTGCCTCTGGAGGCAATAAACAAAGAGCTGAGTAGGCACGAATCAAACAGTCAGCAGGCAATAATCATGGAACTCAGGTGTGAGGAATCATGCTGCTCAGCTGGCAATAATCAAGCAGCTGAGCAGGCAGGAATTACGCAGCACAGCTGACAATTGTCAAGCAGATGACAGGCAGGAATCGTGCAGCTCAGCTGGCAATTGTCAAGCAGATGAGCAGACGGTAATCACGCAGCTCAGCAGGCCCAGATCACGTGACTGAGCATGCACTGTTCACGTGGCTGATCATACGCTGCTCACGTAACTGATAATGCACTGATCACGTGGCTGATCATACACTGTTCACGTGTTTGACCATGCACTGATCACGTGGCTGATCATACACTGCTCACGTAACTGATCATGCACTGATCACGTGGCTGATCATGCACTGATCAGTTGGCTATCATGCACTTATTACTTGGCTGATCATACACTGATCACGTGACTGATAATGCACTGATCACCTGGCTATCGTGCACTCATCACCTGGCTATCGTGCACTGATCACGTGGCTGATCATACACTGCTCACGAGACTGATCATGCACTGATCACGTCTATATCATGCACTGATCACGTGACTGCCCATGCACTGATCACCAGGCTGATCATACACTGATCACGCGACTGATCATGCACTGATCACGTGGCTATCATGCACTGCTCACGCGGCTGTTCATGCAATGATCACGTAGCTACCATGTACTGGTCACGTGAGTGATCATGCACTGATCACGTAATTGATCATGCACTGATCAGGTGACTTATCATGCACTGTTAACGTGAGTGATCATGCACTGATCACGTGACTGATCATGCACTGATCACGTGGCTATCATGCACTGCTCACGTGGCTGATCATGCAATGATCACCTAGCTACCATATACTGGTCACGTGACTGATCATGCACTGATCACGTAATTGATCATGCACTGATCATGTGGCTGATCATGCACTGATCACGTGGCTGATCATCCACTGATCACGTGACTGATCATGCACTGATCACGTGACTGATCATGCACTGATCACGTGGCTGATCATGCACTGATCACCTGCCTGGTCATGCACAGATCACGTGACAAATCATGCACTGATCACATAGCTGATCATGAACTGATCACCTGGCTGATCATGCACTGATCACGTGGCTGATCATGCACTGATACCGTGACTGATCATGGACTGATCACATGACTATCATGCAGTGATCACGTGACTTAATGGCTCTGATCATGTGACTGATCATGCACTGATAATGTTTGCTATCATATACTGATCACGTGCCTCTGGAGGCAATAAACAAAGAGCTGAGTAGGCACGAATTATACAGTCAGCAGGCAATAATCATGGAACTCAGCTGTGAGGAATCATGCTGCTCAGCTGGCAATAATCAAGCAGCTAGCAGGCAGGAATTACGCAGCACAGCTGTCAATTGTCAAGCAGATGACAGGCAGGAATCGTGCAGCTCAGCTGGCAATTGTCAAGCAGATGAGCAGACGGTAATCACGCAGCTCAGCAGGCCCTGATCACGTGACTGATCAGGCACTGTTCACGTGGCTGATCATGCACTGCTCACGTGACTGATCATGCACTGATCACTTGGCTATCATGCACTGATCACGTGGCTGATCATACACTGTTCACGTGTCTGACCATGCACTGATCACGTGGCTGATCATGCACTGCTCACGTGGCTGATCATGCACTGATCACGTGGCTGATCATGCACTGATCACGTGGCTGATCATGCACTGTTCACGTGACTGATCATGCACTGATCACGTGACTGATCATGCACTGATCACGTGGCTATCATGCACTGCTCACGTGGCTGATCATGCAATGATCACGTAGCTACCATGTACCGGTCAGGTGACTGATCATGCACCCATCACGTGACTGATCATGCACTGATCACGTGGCTATCATGCACTGTTCACGTGGCTGATCATGCACTGATCACCTGCCTGATCATGCACAGATCACGTGACAAATCATGCACTGATCACATAGCTATCATGCACTGATCACGTGGCTGATCATGCACTGATCACGTGGCTGATCATGCACTGATCCCGTGACTGATCATGCACTGATCACGTGACTATCATGTACTGATCACGTGACTTAATGGCGCTGATCACGTGACTGATCATGCGCTGATCACGTTTGCTATCATACACTGATCACGTGCCTCTGGAGGCAATAAACAAAGAGCTGAGTAGGCACGAATCAAACAGTCAGCAGGCAATAATCATGGAACTCAGGTGTGAGGAATCATGCTGCTCAGCTGGCAATAATCAAGCAGCTGAGCAGGCAGGAATTACGCAGCACAGCTGATAATTGTCAAGCAGATGACAGGCAGGAATCGTGCAGCTCAGCTGGCAATTGTCAAGCAGATGAGCAGACGGTAATCACGCAGCTCAGCAGGCCCAGAACACGTGACTGAGCATGCACTGTTCACGTGGCTGATCATACGCTGCTCACGTGACTGATAATGCACTGATCACGTGGCTATCATGCACTGATCACGTGGCTGATCATGCACTGATCACGTAACTGATCATGCACTGATCACGTGGCTGATCATGCACTGATCACGTGGCTGATCATGCACTGTTCACGTGTCTGACCATGCACTGATCACGTGGCTGATCATGCACTGCTCACGTGACTGATCATGCACTGATCACGTGGCTGATCATGCACTGATCACGTTGGCTATCATGCACTTTTCACTTGGCTGATCATACACTGATCACGTGACTGATAATGCACTGATCATCTGGCTATCGTGCACTCATCACGTGGCTATCGTGCACTGATCACGTGGCTGATCATGCACTGATCACGTGACTGATCATGCACTAATCACGTCTATATCATGCACTGATCACGTGACTGCCCATGCACTGATCACCCGGATGATCATGCACTGATCACGTGACAGATCATGCACTGATCACGTGGCTATCATGCACTGCTCACGCGGCTGTTCATGCACTGATCACGTAGCTACCATGCACTGGTCACGTGACTGATCATGCACTGATCACGTAACTGATCATGCACTGATCACGTGACTGATCATGCACTGATCACGTGACTGATCATGCACTGATCACGTGGCTGATCATGCACTGATCACGTGATTGATCATGGACTGATCAGGTGACTTATCATGCACTGTTAACGTGAGTGATCATGCACTGATCACGTGACTGATCATGCACTGATCACGTGGCTATCATGCACTACTCACGTGGCTGATCATGCAATGATCATGTAGCTACCATGTACCGGTCAGGTGACTGATCATACACCCATCAGGTGACGGATCATGCACTGATCACGTGGCTATCATGCACTGATCACGTGGCTGATCATGCACTGATCACGTGACTGATCATGCACTGATCACGTGACAAATCATGCACTGATCACATAGCTATCATGAACTGATCACCTGGCTGATCATGCACTGATCACGTGGCTGATCATGCACTGATACCGTGACTGAGCATGGACTGATCACATGACTATCAGGTAGTGATCACGTGACTTAATGGCGCTGATCATGTGACTGATCATGCGCTGATCATGTTTGCTATCATACACTGATCATGTGCCTCTGGAGGCAATAAACAAAGAGCTGAGTAGGCACGAATCAAACAGTCAGCAGGCAATAATCATGGAACTCAGCTGTGAGGAATCATGCTGCTCAGCTGGCAATAATCAACCAGCTGAGCAGGCAGGAATTACGCAGCACAGCTGACAATTGTCAAGCAGATGACAGGCAGGAATCGTGCAGCTCAGCTGGCAATTGTCAAGCAGATGAGCAGACGGTAATCACGCAGCTCAGCAGGCCCAGATCACGTGACTGAGCATGCACTGTTCACGTGGCTGATCATACGCTGCTCACGTAACTGATCATGCACTGATCACGTGGCTGATCATACACTGTTCACGTGTTTGACCATGCACTGATCACGTGGCTGATCATACACTGCTCACGTAACTGATCATGCACTGATCACGTGGCTGATCATGCACTGATCAGTTGGCTGATCATGCACTTATCACTTGGCTGATCATACACTGATCACGTGACTGATCATGCACTGATCACGTGGCTATCGTGCACTCATCACCTGGCTATCGTGCACTGATCACGTGGCTGATCATACACTGATCACGAGACTGAACATGCACTAATCACGTCTATATCATGCACTGATCACGTGACTGCCCATGCACTGATCACGCGGCTGATCATACACTGATCACGCGTCTGATCATGCACTGATCACGTGGCTATCATGCACTGCTCACGCGGCTGTTCATGCAATGATCACGTAGCTACCATGTACTGGTCACGTGACTGATCATGCACTGATCACGTAATTGATCATGCACTGATCACGTGACTTATCATGCACTGTTAACGTGACTGATCATGCACTGATCACGTGACTGATCATGCACTGATCACGTGGCTATCATGCACGGCTCACGTGGCTGATCATGCAATGATCACCTAGCTACCATGCACTGGTCACGTGACTGATCATGCACTGATCACGTAATTGATCATGCACTGATCATGTGGCTGATCATGCACTGATCACGTGGCTGATCATCCACTGATCACGTGACTGATCATGCACTGATCACGTGGCTGATCATGCACTGATCACGTGGCTGATCATGCACTGATCACCTGCCTGGTCATGCACAGATCACGTGACAAATCATGCACTGATCACATAGCTATCATGCACTGATCACGTGGCTGATCATGCACTGATCACGTGGCTGATCATGCACTGATACCGTGACTGATCATGGACTGATCACGTGACTATCATGCACTGATCACGTGACTTAATGGCACTGATCACGTGACTGATCATGCGCTGATCATGTGGCTATCATGCACTGATCACGTGCCTCTGGAGGCAATAAACAAAGAGCTGAGTAGGCACGAATTATACAGTCAGCAGGCAATAATCATGGAACTCAGCTGTGAGGAATCATGCTGCTCAGCTGGCAATAATCAAGCACTAGCAGGCAGGAATTACGCAGCACAGCTGACAATTGTCAAGCAGATGACAGGCAGGAATCGTGCAGCTCAGCTGGCAATTGTCAAGCAGATGATCAGACAGTAATCACGCAGCTCATCATGCCCTGATCACGTGACTGATCATGCACTGATCACGTGGCTGATCATGCACTGCTCACGTGACTGATCATGCACTGATCACGTGGCTGATCATGCACTGATCACGTGGCTGATCATGCACTGATCACGTGACTGACCATGCACTGATCACGTGGCTGATCATGCACTGATCACGTGGCTGATCATGCACTGATCACTTGGCTGATCATGCACTGATCACGTGCCTGGTCATGCACTGTTCACGTGACTGATCATGCACTGATCACGTGACTGATCATGCACTGATCACGTGGCTATCATGCACTACTCACGTGGCTGATCATGCAATGATCATGTAGCTACCATGTACCGGTCAGGTGACTGATCATACACCCATCAGGTGACTGATCATGCACTGATCACGTGGCTATCATGCACTGTTCACGTGGCTGATCATACACTGATCACCTGCCTGGTCATGCACAGATCACGTGACAAATCATGCACTGATCACATAGCTATCATGAACTGATCACCTGGCTGATCATGCACTGATCACGTGGCTGATCATGCACTGATACCGTGACTGAGCATGGACTGATCACATGACTATCATGTAGTGATCACGTGACTTAATGGCGCTGATCATGTGACTGATCATGCGCTGATCATGTTGCTATCATACACTGATCATGTGCCTCTGGAGGCAATAAACAAAGAGCTGAGTAGGCACGAATCAAACAGTCAGCAGGCAATAATCATGGAACTCAGGTGTGAGGAATCATGCTGCTCAGCTGGCAATAATCAAGCAGCTGAGCAGGCAGGAATTACGCAGCACAGCTGACAATTGTCAAGCAGATGACAGGCAGGAATCGTGCAGCTCAGCTGGCAATTGTCAAGCAGATGAGCAGACGGTAATCACGCAGCTCAGCAGGCCCAGAACACGTGACTGAGCATGCACTGTTCACGTGGCTGATCATACGCTGCTCACGTGACTGATAATGCACTGATCACGTGGCTATCATGCACTGATCACGTGGCTGATCATACACTGCTCACGTAACTGATAATGCACTGATCAAGTGGCTATCATGCACTGATCACGTGGCTGATCATACACTGTTCACGTGTCTGACCATGCACTGATCACGTGGCTGATCATGCACTGCTCACGTAACTGATCATGCACTGATCACGTGGCTGATCATGCACTGATCAGTTGGCTATCATGCACTTTTCACTTGGCTGATCAAACACTGATCACGTGACTGATAATGCACTGATCATCTGGCTATCGTGCACTCATTAACTGGCTATTGTGCACTGATCACGTGGTTGATCATACACTGATCACGAGACTGATCATGCACTAATCACGTCTATATCATGCACTGACCACATGACTGCCCATGCACTGATCACCCGGATGATCATACACTGATCACGCGACAGATCATGCACTGATCACGTGGCTATCATGCACTGCTCACGCGGCTGTTCATGCAATGATCACGTAGCTACCATGTACTGGTCACGTGAGTGATCATGCACTGATCACGTAACTGATCATGCACTGATCACGTGACTGATCATGCACTGATCACGTGACTGATCATGCACTGATCACGTGGCTATCATGTACTGATCACGTGACTGATCATGCACTGATCACGTAATTGATCATGCACTGATCAGGTGACTTATCATGCACTGTTCACGTGACTGATCATGCACTGATCACGTGACTGATCATGCACTGATCACGTGGCTATCATGCACTACTCACGTGGCTGATCATGCAATGATCATGTAGCTACCATGTACCGGTCAGTTGACTGATCATACACCCATCAGGTGACTGATCATGCACTGATCACGTGGCTATCATGCACTGTTCACGTGGCTGATCATGCACTGATCACCTGCCTGGTCATGCACAGATCACGTGACAAATCATGCACTGATCACATAGCTATCATGCACTGATCACCTGGCTGATCATGCACTGATCACGTGGCTGATCATGCACTGATACCGTGACTGAGCATGGACTGATCACATGACTATCAGGTAGTGATCACGTGACTTAATGGCACTGATCATGTGACTGATCATGCGCTGATCATGTTTGCTATCATACACTGATCATGTGCCTCTGGAGGCAATAAACAAAGAGCTGAGTAGGCACGAATCAAACAGTGAGCAGGCAATAATCATGGAACTCAGGTGTGAGGAATCATGCTGCTCAGCTGGCAATAATCAAGCAGCTGAGCAGGCAGGAATTACGCAGCACAGCTGACAATTGTCAAGCAGATGACAGGCAGGAATCGTGCAGCTCAGCTGGCAATTGTCAAGCAGATGAGCAGACGGTAATCACGCAGCTCAGCAGGCCCAGATCACGTGACTGAGCATGCACTGTTCACGTGGCTGATCATACGCTGCTCACGTAACTGATAATGCACTGATCACGTGGCTATCATGCACTGATCACGTGGCTGATCATACACTGTTCACGTGTTTGACCATGCACTGATCACGTGGCTGATCATACACTGCTCACGTAACTGATCATGCACTGATCACGTGGCTGATCATGCACTGATCAGTTGGCTATCATGCACTTTTCACTTGGCTGATCATACACTGATCACGTGACTGATCATGCACTGATCATCTGGCTATCGTGCACTCATTAACTGGCTATCGTGCACTGATCACGTGGCTGATCATACACTGATCACGTGACTGATCATGCACTGATCACGTCTATATCATGCACTGATCACGTGACTGCCCATGCACTGATCACCCGGCTGATCATACACTGATCATGCGACAGATCATGCACTGATCACGTGGCTATCATGCACTGCTCACGCGGCTGTTCATGCAATGATCACGTAGCTACCATGTACTGGTCACGTGACTGATCATGCACTGATCACGTAATTGATCATGCACTGATCAGGTGACTTATCATGCACTGTTCACGTGACTGATCATGCACTGATCACGTGACTGATCATGCACTTATCTCGTGGCTATCATGCACGGCTCATGTGGCTGATCATGCAATGATCACCTAGCTACCATGTACTGGTCACGTGAGTGATCATGCACTGATCACGTAACTGATCATGCACTGATCATGTGGCTGATCATGCACTGATCACGTGGCTGATCATCCACTGATCACGTGACTGATCATGCACTGATCACGTGGCTGATCATGCACTGATCACGTGGCTGATCATGCACTGATCACCTGCCTGGTCATGCACAGATCACGTGACAAATCATGCACTGATCACATAGCTATCATGCACTGATCACGTGGCTGATCATGCACTGATCACGTGGCTGATCATGCACTGATACCGTGACTGATCATGGACTGATCACGTGACTATCATGCACTGATCACGTGACTTAATGGCACTGATCATGTGACTGATCATGCGCTGATCATGTTGCTATCATGCACTGATCATGTGCCTCTGGAGGCAATAAACAAAGAGCTGAGTAGGCACGAATTATACAGTCAGCAGGCAATAATCATGGAACTCAGCTGTGAGGAATCATGCTGCTCAGCTGGCTAATCAAGCAGCTAGCAGGCAGGAATTACGCAGCACAGCTGTCAATTGTCAAGCAGATGACAGGCAGGAATCGTGCAGCTCAGCTGGCAATTGTCAAGCAGATGAGCAGGCAGTAATCACGCAGCTCATCATGCCCTGATCACGTGACTGAGCAGGCACTGTTCACGTGGCTGATCATGCACTGATCACGTGACTGATCATGCACTGATCACTTGGCTATCATGCACTGATCACGTGGCTGATCATCCACTGTTCACGTGACTGACCATGCACTGATCACGTGGCTGATCATGCACTGATCACGTGGCTGATCATGCACTGATCACGTGGCTGATCATGCACTGATCACGTGGCTGATCATGCACTGTTCACGTGACTGATCATGCACTGATCACGTGACTGATCATGCACTGATCACGTGGCTATCATGCACTGCTCACGTGGCTGATCATGCAATGATCACGTAGCTACCATGTACCGGTCAGGTGACTGATCATACACCCATCAGGTGACTGATCATGCACTGATCACGTGGCTATCATGCACTGTTCACGTGGCTGATCATACACTGATCACCTGCCTGGTCATGCACAGATCACGTGACAAATCATGCACTGATCACGTAGCTATCATGCACTGATCACCTGGCTGATCATGCACTGATCACGTGGCTGATCATGCACTGATACCGTGACTGAGCATGGACTGATCACATGACTATCATGTAGTGATCACGTGACTTAATGGTGCTGATCACGTGACTGATCATGCGCTGATCATGTTTGCTATCATACACTGATCATGTGCCTCTGGAGGCAATAAACAAAGAGCTGAGTAGGCACGAATCAAACAGTCAGCAGGCAATAATCATGGAACTCAGGTGTGAGGAATCATGCTGCTCAGCTGGCAATAATCAAGCAGCTGAGCAGGCAGGAATTACGCAGCACAGCTGATAATTGTCAAGCAGATGACAGGCAGGAATCGTGCAGCTCAGCTGGCAATTGTCAAGCAGATGAGCAGACGGTAATCACGCAGCTCAGCAGGCCCAGAACACGTGACTGAGCATGCACTGTACACGTGGCTGATCATACGCTGCTCACGTAACTGATAATGCACTGATCACGTGGCTATCATGCACTGATCACGTGGCTGATCATACACTGCTCACGTGACTGATAATGCACTGATCAAGTGGCTATCATGCACTGATCACGTGGCTGATCATGCACTGTTCACGTGTCTGACCATGCACTGATCACGTGGCTGATCATGCACTGCTCACGTGACTGATCATGCACTGATCACGTGGCTGATCATGCACTGATCACTTGGCTATCATGCACTGATTACTTGGCTGATCATACACTGATCACGTGACTGATCATGCACTGATCATCTGGCTATCGTGCACTCATTAACTGGCTATCGTGCACTGATCACGTGGCTGATCATACACTGATCACGTGACTGATCATGCACTGATCACGTCTATATCATGCACTGATCACGTGACTGCCCATGCACTGATCACCCGGATGATCATACACTGATCATGCGACAGATCATGCACTGATCACGTGGCTATCATGCACTGCTCACGCGGCTGTTCATGCACTGATCACGTAGCTACCATGTACTGGTCACGTGACTGATCATGCACTGATCACGTGGCTGATCATGCACTGATCACGTGGCTATCATGCACTGCTCACGCGGCTGATCATGCACTGATCATAGCTACCATGCACTGATCACGTGACTGATCATGCACTGATCACGTAACTGATCATGCACTGATCAGGTGACTTATCATGCACTGTTAACGTGACTGATCATGCACTGATCACGTGACTGATCATGCACTGATCACGTGGCTATCATGCACTACTCACGTGGCTGATCATGCAATGATCATGTAGCTACCATGTACCGGTCAGGTGACTGATCATACACCCATCAGGTGACGGATCATGCACTGATCACGTGGCTATCATGCACTGTTCACGTGGCTGATCATACACTGATCACCTGCCTGGTCATGCACAGATCACGTGACAAATCATGAACTGATCACATAGCTATCATGAACTGATCACCTGGCTGATCATGCACTGATCACGTGGCTGATCATGCACTGATACCGTGACTGAGCATGGACTGATCACATGACTATCAGGTAGTGATCACGTGACTTAATGGCGCTGATCATGTGACTGATCATGCGCTGATCATGTTTGCTATCATACACTGATCATGTGCCTCTGGAGGCAATAAACAAAGAGCTGAGTAGGCACGAATCAAACAGTCAGCAGGCAATAATCATGGAACTCAGGTGTGAGGAATCATGCTGCTCAGCTGGCAATAATCAAGCAGCTGAGCAGGCAGGAATTACGCAGCACAGCTGATAATTGTCAAGCAGATGACAGGCAGGAATCGTGCAGCTCAGCTGGCAATTGTCAAGCAGATGAGCAGACGGTAATCACGCAGCTCAGCAGGCCCAGATCACGTGACTGAGCATGCACTGTTCACGTGGCTGATCATACGCTGCTCACGTAACTGATAATGCACTGATCACGTGGCTATCATGCACTGATCACGTGGCTGATCATACACTGTTCACGTGTTTGACCATGCACTGATCACGTGGCTGATCATACACTGCTCACGTAACTGATCATGCACTGATCACGTGGCTGATCATACACTGATCAGTTGGCTATCATGCACTTATTACTTGGCTGATCATACACTGATCACGTGACTGATAATGCACTGATCATCTGGCTATCGTGCACTCATTAACTGGCTATCGTGCACTGATCACGTGGTTGATCATACACTGATCACGAGACTGATCATGCACTAATCACGTCTATATCATGCACTGATCACATGACTGCCCATGCACTGATCACCCGGATGATCATACACTGATCATGCGACAGATCATGCACTGATCACGTGGCTATCATGCACTGCTCACGCGGCTGTTCATGCAATGATCACGTAGCTACCATGTACTGGTCACGTGAGTGATCATGCACTGATCACGTAATTGATCATGCACTGATCAGGTGACTTATCATGCACTGTTAACGTGAGTGATCATGCACTGATCACGTGACTGATCATGCACTGATCTCGTGGCTATCATGCACGGCTCATGTGGCTGATCATGCAATGATCACCTAGCTACCATATACTGGTCACGTGACTGATCATGCACTGATCACGTAATTGATCATGCACTGATCATGTGGCTGATCATGCACTGATCACGTGGCTGATCATCCACTGATCACGTGACTGATCATGCACTGATCACGTGACTGATCATGCACTGATCACGTGGCTGATCATGCACTGATCACCTGCCTGGTCATGCACAGATCACGTGACAAATCATGCACTGATCACATAGCTATCATGCACTGATCACCTGGCTGATCATGCACTGATCACGTGGCTGATCATGCACTGATACCGTGACTGAGCATGGACTGATCACATGACTATCATGCAGTGATCACGTGACTTAATGGCTCTGATCATGTGACTGATCATGCACTGATAATGTTTGCTATCATATACTGATCACGTGCCTCTGGAGGCAATAAACAAAGAGCTGAGTAGGCACGAATTATACAGTCAGCAGGCAATAATCATGGAACTCAGCTGTGAGGAATCATGCTGCTCAGCTGGCAATAATCAAGCAGCTAGCAGGCAGGAATTACGCAGCACAGCTGTCAATTGTCAAGCAGATGACAGGCAGGAATCGTGCAGCTCAGCTGGCAATTGTCAAGCAGATGAGCAGACAGTAATCACGCAGCTCAGCAGGCCCTGATCACGTGACTGAGCAGGCACTGTTCACGTGGCTGATCATACACTGATCACGTGATGATCATGCACTGATCACGTGGCTATCATGCACTGATCACGTGGCTGATCATACACTGATCACGTGTCTGACCATGCACTGATCACGTGGCTGATCATGCACTGATCACGTGGCTATCATGCACTGATCACGTGGCTGATCATGCACTGATCACGTGGCTTATCATGCACTGTTCACGTGGCTGATCATGCACTGATCACGTGACTGATCATGCACTGATCACGTGGCTATCATGCACTGCTCACGTGGCTGATCATGCAATGATCACGTAGCTACCATGTACCGGTCACGTGACTGATCATACACCCATCACGTGACTGATCATGCACTGATCACGTGGCTATCATGCACTGTTCACGTGGCTGATCATACACTGATCACCTGCCTGATCATGCACTGATCACGTGACAAATCATGAACTGATCACATGGCTATCATGAACTGATCACGTGGCTGATCATGCACTGATCACGTGGCTGATCATGCACTGATACCGTGACTGATCATGGACTGATCACGTGACTATCATGCAGTGATCACGTGACTTAATGGCGCTGATCATGTGACTGATCATGCGCTGATCATGTTTGCTATCATGCACTGATCATGTGCCTCTGGAGGCAATAAACAAAGAGCTGAGTAGGCACGAATCAAACAGTCAGCAGGCAATAATCATGGAACTCAGGTGTGAGGAATCATGCTGCTCAGCTGGCAATAATCAAGCAGCTGAGCAGGCAGGAATTACGCAGCACAGCTGATAATTGTCAAGCAGATGACAGGCAGGAATCGTGCAGCTCAGCTGGCAATTGTCAAGCAGATGAGCAGACGGTAATCACGCAGCTCAGCAGGCCCAGAACACGTGACTGAGCATGCACTGTTCACGTGGCTGATCATACGCTGCTCACGTGACTGATAATGCACTGATCACGTGGCTATCATGCACTGATCACGTGGCTGATCATACACTGCTCACGTAACTGATAATGCACTGATCAAGTGGCTATCATGCACTGATCACGTGGCTGATCATACACTGTTCACGTGTCTGACCATGCACTGATCACGTGGCTGATCATACACTGCTCACGTAGCTACCATGCACTGATCACGTGGCTGATCATGCACTGATCACTTGGCTATCATGCACTTTTCACTTGGCTGATCAAACACTGATCACGTGACTGATCATGCACTGATCATCTGGCTATCGTGCACTCATTAACTGGCTATCGTGCACTGATCACGTGGCTGATCATACACTGATCACGAGACTGATCATGCACTGATCACGTCTATATCATGCACTGACCACATGACTGCCCATGCACTGATCACGCGGCTGATCATACACTGATCATGCGACTGATCATGCACTGATCACGTGGCTATCATGCACTGCTCACGCGGCTGTTCATGCAATGATCACGTAGCTACCATGTACTGGTCACGTGAGTGATCATGCACTGATCACGTGACTATCATGCACTGATCACGTGGCTATCATGCACTGTCACGTGGCTGATCATGCACTGATCACGTGGCTGATCATGCACTGATCACGTGGCTATCATGCACTGATCACGTGACTGATCATGCACTGATCAGGTGACTTATCATGCACTGTTAACGTGAGTGATCATGCACTGATCACGTGACTGATCATGCACTGATCACGTGGCTGATCATGCACTACTCACGTGGCTGATCATGCAATGATCATGTAGCTACCATGTACCGGTCAGGTGACTGATCATACACCCATCAGGTGACGGATCATGCACTGATCACGTGGCTATCATGCACTGTTAACCTGAGTGATCATGCACTGATCACCTGCCTGGTCATGCACAGATCACGTGACAAATCATGCACTGATCACATAGCTATCATGACTGATCACCTGGCTGATCATGCACTGATCACGTGGCTGATCATGCACTGATACCGTGACTGAGCATGGACTGATCACATGACTATCAGGTAGTGATCACGTGACTTAATGGCGCTGATCATGTGACTGATCATGCGCTGATCATGTTTGCTATCATACACTGATCATGTGCCTCTGGAGGCAATAAACAAAGAGCTGAGTAGGCACGAATCAAACAGTCAGCAGGCAATAATCATGGAACTCAGGTGTGAGGAATCATGCTGCTCAGCTGGCAATAATCAAGCAGCTGAGCAGGCAGGAATTACGCAGCACAGCTGATAATTGTCAAGCAGATGACAGGCAGGAATCGTGCAGCTCAGCTGGCAATTGTCAAGCAGATGAGCAGACGGTAATCACGCAGCTCAGCAGGCCCAGATCACGTGACTGAGCATGCACTGTTCACGTGGCTGATCATACGCTGCTCACGTAACTGATAATGCACTGATCACGTGGCTATCATGCACTGATCACGTGGCTGATCATACACTGTTCACGTGTTTGACCATGCACTGATCACGTGGCTGATCATACACTGCTCACGTAACTGATCATGCACTGATCACGTGGCTGATCATACACTGATCAGTTGGCTATCATGCACTTATTAATTGGCTGATCATACACTGATCACGTGACTGATAATGCACTGATCATCTGGCTATCGTGCACTCATTAACTGGCTATCGTGCACTGATCACGTGGTTGATCATACACTGATCACGAGACTGATCATGCACTAATCACGTCTATATCATGCACTGATCACATGACTGCCCATGCACTGATCACCCGGATGATCATACACTGATCATGCGACAGATCATGCACTGATCACGTGGCTATCATGCACTGCTCACGCGGCTGTTCATGCAATGATCACGTAGCTACCATGTACTGGTCACGTGAGTGATCATGCACTGATCACGTAATTGATCATGCACTGATCAGGTGACTTATCATGCACTGTTAACGTGAGTGATCATGCACTGATCACGTGACTGATCATGCACTGATCTCGTGGCTATCATGCACGGCTCATGTGGCTGATCATGCAATGATCACCTAGCTACCATATACTGGTCACGTGACTGATCATGCACTGATCATGTAATTGATCATGCACTGATCACGTGGCTGATCATGCACTGATCACGTGGCTGATCATCCACTGATCACGTGACTGATCATGCACTGATCACGTGACTGATCATGCACTGATCACGTGACTGATCATGCACTGATCACCTGCCTGGTCATGCACAGATCACGTGACAAATCATGAACTGATCACATAGCTATCATGAACTGATCACCTGGCTGATCATGCACTGATCACGTGGCTGATCATGCACTGATACCGTGACTGAGCATGGACTGATCACATGACTATCATGTAGTGATCACGTGACTTAATGGCTCTGATCATGTGACTGATCATGCACTGATAATGTTTGCTATCATATACTGATCATGTGCCTCTGGAGGCAATAAACAAAGAGCTGAGTAGGCACGAATTATACAGTCAGCAGGCAATAATCATGGAACTCAGCTGTGAGGAATCATGCTGCTCAGCTGGCAATAATCAAGCAGCTAGCAGGCAGGAATTACGCAGCACAGCTGTCAATTGTCAAGCAGATGACAGGCAGGAATCGTGCAGCTCAGCTGGCAATTGTCAAGCAGATGAGCAGACAGTAATCACGCAGCTCAGCAGGCCCTGATCACGTGACTGAGCAGGCACTGTTCACGTGGCTGATCATACACTGATCACGTGATGATCATGCACTGATCACTTGGATATCATGCACTGATCACATGGCTGATCATACACTGTTCACGTGTCTGACCATGCACTGATCACGTGGCTGATCATACAGTGCTCAGGTAACTGATCATGCACTGATCACGTGGCTATCATGGACTGATCACGTGGCTGAACATGCACTGTTCACGTGGCTGATCACACCTGTCACGTGACATATCATGCACTGATCACGTGGCACTCATGCACTGATCACGTGGCTGATCATACTCTGCTCACGTAACTCATCATGCACACATCACGTGGCTATCATGCACTGCTCACGTGGCTCGTCATGGAATGATCACATAGCTACCATATACTGGTCACGTGACTGATCATGCACTGATCACGTAAATGATCATGCACTGATCACGTGACTGATCATGCACTGATCACGTGGCTGATCATGCACTGCTCACGTGGCTGATCATGCACCGATCACGTAGCAACCATGTACTGGTCACGTGACTGATCATGCACTGATCACGTAATTGATCCTGCACTGATCACGTGGCTCATCATGCACTGATCACGTGGCTGATCACGCACTGTATCACGTGACTGATCATGCACTGATCACGTGGCTGATCATGCACTGATCACGTGGCTATCATGCACTGATCACGTGGCTGATCATGCACTGATCACGTGGCTGATCATGCACTGATCACGTGACTGATCATGCACTGATCACGTGGCTATCATGCAGTGATCACGTGGCTATCATGCACTGCTCACGTGGCTGATCACGCACTGATCACGTAGCTACCATGTACTGGTCACGTGACTGATCATGCACCGATCACGTGACTGATCATGCACTGATCACGTGGCTATCATGCACTGATCACGTGACTGATCATGCACTGATCACGTCTAGATCATGCACTGATCACGTGACTGCCCATGCACTGATCACGTGGCTGATCATGCACTGATCACGTGGCTGATCATGCACTGATCACGTGGCTGATCATGCACTGATCACGTGACTGATCATGCACTGATCACGTGACTGATCATGCACTGATCACGTGACTGATCATGCATGATCACGTGGCTATCATGCACTACTCACGTGGCTGATCATGCAATGATCATGTAGCTACCATGTACCGGTCAGGTGACTGATCATACACCCATCAGGTGAGGGATCATGCACTGATCACGTGGCTATCATGCACTGTTCACGTGGCTGATCATACACTGATCACCTGCCTGGTCATGCACAGATCACGTGACAAATCATGAACTGATCACATATCTATCATGAACTGATCACCTGGCTGATCATGCACTGATCACGTGGCTGATCATGCACTGATACCGTGACTGAGCATGGACTGATCACATGACTATCATGTAGTGATCACGTGACTTAATGGCGCTGATCATGTGACTGATCATGCGCTGATCATGTTTGCTATCATACACTGATCATGTGCCTCTGGAGGCAATAAACAAAGAGCTGAGTAGGCACGAATCAAACAGTCAGCAGGCAATAATCATGGAACTCAGGTGTGAGGAATCATGCTGCTCAGCTGGCAATAATCAAGCAGCTGAGCAGGCAGGAATTACGCAGCACAGCTGACAATTGTCAAGCAGATGACAGGCAGGAATCGTGCAGCTCAGCTGGCAATTGTCAAGCAGATGAGCAGACGGTAATCACGCAGCTCAGCAGGCCCAGATCACGTGACTGAGCATGCACTGTTCACGTGGCTGATCATACGCTGCTCACGTAACTGATAATGCACTGATCACGTGGCTATCATGCACTGATCACGTGGCTGATCATACAATGCTCACGTAACTGATAATGCACTGATCAAGTGGCTATCATGCACTGATCACGTGGCTGATCATACACTGTTCACGTGTCTGACCATGCACTGATCACGTGGCTGATCATACACTGCTCACGTAACTGATCATGCACTGATCACGTGGCTGATCATACACTGATCAGTTGGCTATCATGCACTTTTTACTTGGCTGATCAAACACTGATCACGTGACTGATAATGCACTGATCATCTGGCTATCGTGCACTCATTAACTGGCTATCGTGCACTGATCACGTGGTTGATCATACACTGATCACGAGACTGATCATGCACTAATCACGTCTATATCATGCACTGATCACATGACTGCCCATGCACTGATCACCCGGATGATCATACACTGATCATGCGACAGATCATGCACTGATCACGTGGCTATCATGCACTGCTCACGCGGCTGTTCATGCAATGATCACGTAGCTACCATGTACTGGTCACGTGAGTGATCATGCACTGATCACGTAATTGATCATGCACTGATCAGGTGACTTATCATGCACTGTTAACGTGAGTGATCATGCACTGATCACGTGACTGATCATGCACTGATCACGTGGCTATCATGCACTACTCACGTGGCTGATCATGCAATGATCATGTAGCTACCATGTACCGGTCAGGTGACTGATCATACACCCATCAGGTGACGGATCATGCACTGATCACGTGGCTATCATGCACTGTTCACGTGGCTGATCATACACTGATCACCTGCCTGGTCATGCACAGATCACGTGACAAATCATGAACTGATCACATAGCTATCATGAACTGATCACCTGGCTGATCATGCACTGATCACGTGGCTGATCATGCACTGATACCGTGACTGAGCATGGACTGATCACATGACTATCATGTAGTGATCACGTGACTTAATGGCGCTGATCATGTGACTGATCATGCGCTGATCATGTTTGCTATCATACACTGATCATGTGCCTCTGGAGGCAATAAACAAAGAGCTGAGTAGGCACGAATCAAACAGTCAGCAGGCAATAATCATGGAACTCAGGTGTGAGGAATCATGCTGCTCAGCTGGCAATAATCAAGCAGCTGAGCAGGCAGGAATTACGCAGCACAGCTGACAATTGTCAAGCAGATGACAGGCAGGAATCGTGCAGCTCAGCTGGCAATTGTCAAGCAGATGAGCAGACGGTAATCACGCAGCTCAGCAGGCCCAGAACACGTGACTGAGCATGCACTGTTCACGTGGCTGATCATACGCTGCTCACGTAACTTATAATGCACTGATCACGTGGCTATCATGCACTGATCACGTGGCTGATCATACACTGCTCACGTGACTGATCATGCACTGATCACGTGGCTGATCATGCACTGATCACGTGGCTGATCATGCACTGTTCACGTGTCTGACCATGCACTGATCACGTGGCTGATCATACACTGCTCACGTAACTGATCATGCACTGATCACGTGGCTGATCATGCACTGATCAGTTGGCTATCATGCACTTATTACTTGGCTGATCAAACACTGATCACGTGACTGATAATGCACTGATCACGTGGCTATCGTGCACTCATCACCTGGCTATCGTGCACTGATCACGTGGCTGATCATACACTGATCACGTGACTGATCATGCACTAATCACGTCTTATCATGCACTGATCACGTGACTGCCCATGCACTGATCACGCGGCTGATCATACACTGATCACGCAACTGATCATGCACTGATCACGTGGCTATCATGCACTGCTCACGTGGCTGTTCATGCACTGATCACGTAGCTGACCATGTACTGGTCACGTGACTGATCATGCACTGATCACGTGACTGATCATGCACTGATCACGTGGCTGATCATGCACTGCTCACGTGGCTGATCATGCACTGATCACGTGGCTGACCATGCACTGGTCACGTGACTGATCATGCACTGATCACGTGGCTGATCATGCACTGATCACGTGACTGATCATGCACTGTTCACGTGACTGATCATGCACTGATCACGTGACTGATCATGCACTGATCACGTGGCTATCATGCACTGCTCACGTGGCTGATCATGCACTGATCACCTGGCTGATCATGCACTGTCACGTGACTGATCATGCACTGATCACGTGGCTGATCATGCACTGATCACGTGGCTGATCATGCACTGCTCACGTGACTGATCATGCACTGATCACGTGGCTATCATGCACTGCTCACGTGGCTGTCATGCACTGATCACGTAGCTGACCATGCACTGATCACGTGACTGATCATGCACTGATCACGTCGCTGATCATGCACTGATCACGTGGCTGATCATGCACTGATCACGTGACTGATCATGCACTGATCACGTGGCTATCATGCACTGCTCACGTGGCTGATCATGCAACGATCACGTAGCAACCATGCACTGATCACGTGACTGATCATGCACTGATCACGTAACTGATCATGCACTGATCACGTGGCTGATCATGCACTGATCACGTGGCTGATCATGCACTGATCACGTGACTGATCATGCACTGATCACGTGGCTGATCATGCACTGGTCACGTGACTGATCATGCACTGATCACGTGGCGATCATGCACTGATCACGTGGCTGATCATGCACTGATCACGTGGCTGATCATGCACTGATCACGTGCCTGGTCATGCACAGATCACGTGACAAATCATGCACTGATCACATAGCTATCATGCACTGATCACCTGGCTGATCATGCACTGATCACGTGGCTGATCATGCACTGATACCGTGACTGATCATGGACTGATCACATGACTATCATGCAGTGATCACGTGACTTAATGGCTCTGATCATGTGACTGATCATGCGCTGATCATGTTTGCTATCATGCACTGATCACGTGCCTCTGGAGGCAATAAACAAAGAGCTGAGTAGGCACGAATCAAACAGTCAGCAGGCAATAATCATGGAACTCAGGTGTGAGGAATCATGCTGCTCAGCTGGCAATAATCAAGCAGCTAGCAGGCAGGAATTACGCAGCACAGCTGACAATTGTCAAGCAGATGACAGGCAGGAATCGTGCAGCTCAGCTGGCAATTGTCAAGCAGATGAGCAGACGGTAATCACGCAGCTCAGCAGGCCCAGATCACGTGACTGATCATGCACTGTTCACGTGGCTGATCACACTGCTCACGTGATGATCATGCACTGATCACTTGGCTATCATGCACTGATCACATGGCTATCATACACTGCTCACGTGTCTGATCATGCACTGATCACGTGGCTGATCATGCACTGATCACGTGGCTGATCATTCACTGCTCACGTGACTGATAATGCACTGATCACGTGGCTATCATGCACTGATCACGTGGCTGATCATGCACTGTTCACGTGTCTGATCATGCACTGATCACGTGGCTGATCATGCACTGCTCACGTGACTGATCATGCACTGATCACGTGGCTGATCATACACTGATCAGTTGGCTATCATGCACTTTTCACGTGGCTGATCATACACTGATCACGTGACTGATAATGCACTGATCACGTGGCTATCGTGCACTCATCACGTGGCTATCGTGCACTGATCACGTGGCTGATCATGCACTGATCACGTGACTGATCATGCACTGATCACGTCTATATCATGCACTGATCACGTGACTGCCCATGCACTGATCACCCGGATGATCATGCACTGATCATGCGACTGATCATGCACTGATCACGTGGCTATCATGCACTGCTCACGCGGCTGTTCATGCAATGATCACGTAGCTACCATGTACTGGTCACGTGACTGATCATGCACTGATCATGTAATTGATCATGCACTGATCAGGTGACTTATCATGCACTGTTAACGTGACTGATCATGCACTGATCACGTGACTGATCATGCACTGATCACGTGGCTATCATGCACTACTCACGTGGCTGATCATGCAATGATCATGTAGCTACCATGTACCGGTCAGGTGACTGATCATACACCCATCAGGTGACGGATCATGCACTGATCACGTGGCTATCATGCACTGTTCACGTGGCTGATCATGCACTGATCACCTGCCTGGTCATGCACAGATCACGTGACAAATCATGAACTGATCACATAGCTATCATGAACTGATCACCTGGCTGATCATGCACTGATCACGTGGCTGATCATGCACTGATACCGTGACTGAGCATGGACTGATCACATGACTATCATGTAGTGATCACGTGACTTAATGGCGCTGATCATGTGACTGATCATGCGCTGATCATGTTTGCTATCATACACTGATCATGTGCCTCTGGAGGCAATAAACAAAGAGCTGAGTAGGCACGAATCAAACAGTCAGCAGGCAATAATCATGGAACTCAGGTGTGAGGAATCATGCTGCTCAGCTGGCAATAATCAAGCAGCTGAGCAGGCAGGAATTACGCAGCACAGCTGACAATTGTCAAGCAGATGACAGGCAGGAATCGTGCAGCTCAGCTGGCAATTGTCAAGCAGATGAGCAGACGGTAATCACGCAGCTCAGCAGGCCCAGAACACGTGACTGAGCATGCACTGTTCACGTGGCTGATCATACGCTGCTCACGTGACTGATCATGCACTGATCACGTGGCTATCATGCACTGATCACGTGGCTGATCATGCACTGCTCACGTAACTGATAATGCACTGATCAAGTGGCTATCATGCACTGATCACGTGGCTGATCATGCACTGTTCACGTGTCTGACCATGCACTGATCACGTGGCTGATCATACACTGCTCACGTAACTGATCATGCACTGATCACGTGGCTGATCATGCACTGATCAGTTGGCTATCATGCACTTATTACTTGGCTGATCATACACTGATCACGTGACTGATCATGCACTGATCACGTGGCTATCGTGCACTCATTAACTGGCTATCGTGCACTGATCACGTGGCTGATCATACACTGATCACGTGACTGATCATGCACTGATCACGTCTATATCATGCACTGACCACATGACTGCCCATGCACTGATCACCCGGCTGATCATACACTGATCACGCGACAGATCATGCACTGATCACGTGGCTATCATGCACTGCTCACGTGGCTGTTCATGCACTGATCACGTAGCTACCATGTACTGGTCACGTGAGTGATCATGCACTGATCACGTAACTGATCATGCACTGATCACGTGGCTATCATGCACTGCTCACGCGGCTGATCATGCACTGATCACGTGGCTATCATGCACTGATCACGTGACTGATCATGCACTGATCACGTGGCTGATCATGCACTGATCACGTGACTTATCATGCACTGTTAACGTGAGTGATCATGCACTGATCACGTGACTGATCATGCACTGATCACGTGGCTATCATGCACTGCTCACGTGGCTGATCATGCACTGATCACGTAGCTACCATGTACCGGTCACGTGACTGATCATACACCGATCAGGTGACTGATCATGCACTGATCACGTGGCTGATCATGCACTGTTCACGTGGCTGATCATGCACTGATCACCTGCCTGGTCATGCACAGATCACGTGACAAATCATGAACTGATCACATAGCTATCATGAACTGATCACCTGGCTGATCATGCACTGATCACGTGGCTGATCATGCACTGATACCGTGACTGAGCATGGACTGATCACATGACTATCATGTAGTGATCACGTGACTTAATGGCGCTGATCATGTGACTGATCATGCGCTGATCATGTTTGCTATCATACACTGATCATGTGCCTCTGGAGGCAATAAACAAAGAGCTGAGTAGGCACGAATCAAACAGTCAGCAGGCAATAATCATGGAACTCAGGTGTGAGGAATCATGCTGCTCAGCTGGCAATAATCAAGCAGCTAGCAGGCAGGAATTACGCAGCACAGCTGTCAATTGTCAAGCAGATGACAGGCAGGAATCGTGCAGCTCAGCTGGCAATTGTCAAGCAGATGAGCAGACGGTAATCACGCAGCTCAGCAGGCCCTGATCACGTGACTGAGCATGCACTGTTCACGTGGCTGATCATACGCTGCTCACGTAACTGATAATGCACTGATCACGTGGCTATCATGCACTGATCACGTGGCTGATCATACACTGTTCACGTGTTTGACCATGCACTGATCACGTGGCTGATCATACACTGCTCACGTAACTGATCATGCACTGATCACGTGGCTATCATGCACTGATCACTTGGCTGATCATGCACTGTTCACGTGGCTGATCACACACTGATCACGTGACTTATAATGCACTGATCACGTGGCTATCGTGCACTCATTAACTGGCTATCGTGCACTGATCACGTGGCTGATCATACACTGATCACGAGACTGATCATGCACTGATCACGTCTTATCATGCACTGATCACCTGACTGCCCATGCACTGATCACGCGGCTGATCATACACTGATCACGCGACAGATCATGCACTGATCACGTGGCTATCATGCACTGCTCACGCGGCTGTTCATGCAATGATCACGTAGCTACCATGTACTGGTCACGTGAGTGATCATGCACTGATCACGTAACTGATCATGCACTGATCAGGTGACTTATCATGCACTGTTAACGTGAGTGATCATGCACTGATCACGTGACTGATCATGCACTGATCACGTGGCTATCATGCACTGATCACGTGGCTGATCATGCACTGATCACGTGGCTGATCATGCACTGATCACGTGGCTGATCATGCACTGATCACGTGGCTGATCATGCACTGATCACGTGGCTGATCATGCACTGATCACGTGACTGATCATGCACTGATCACGTGGCTGATCATGCACTGATCACGTGGCTGATCATGCACTGATCACGTGACTGATCATGCACTGATCACGTGGCTGATCATGCACTGCTCACGTGACTGATCATGCACTGATCACGTAGCTACCATGCACTGGTCACGTGGCTGATCATGCACTGATCACGTGGCTGATCATGCACTGATCACGTGACTGATCATGCACTGATCACGTGACTGATCATGCACTGATCACGTGGCTATCATGCACTGATCACGTGGCTGATCATGCACTGATCACGTAGCTACCATGCACTGTCACGTGACTGATCATGCACTGATCACGTAACTGATCATGCACTGATCACGTGGCTATCATGCACTGATCACGTGGCTGATCACACTGATCACGTGACTGATCATGCACTGATCACGTGGCTGATCATGCACTGATCATGTGGCTGATCATGCACTGATCACGTGGCTGATCATGCACTGATCACGTGGCTGATCATGCACTGATCACGTGACTGAGCATGCACTGATCACGTGGCCTATCATGCAGTGATCACGTGGCTGATCATGCACTGCTCACGTGGCTGATCATGCACTGATCACGTGGCTGATCATGCACTGGTCACGTGACTGATCATGCACTGATCACGCGACTGATCATGCACTGATCACGTGACTGATCATGCACTGTTCACGTGGCTGATCATGCACTGATCACGTGACTGATCATGCACTGATCACGTGGCTGATCATGCACTGCTCACGTGGCTGATCATGCCCTGATCACGTGGCTGATCATGCACTGGTCACGTGGCTGATCATGCACTGCTCACGTAACTGATAATGCACTGATCACGTGGCTATCATGCACTGATCACGTGGCTGATCATGCACTGTTCACGTGTTTGACCATGCACTGATCACGTGGCTGATCATGCACTGCTCACGTAGCTGATCATGCACTGATCACGTGGCTGATCATGCACTGATCACGTTGGCTATCATGCACTGATCACTTGGCTGATCATACACTGATCACGTGACTGATCATGCACTGATCATCTGGCTATCGTGCACTGATTAACTGGCTATCGTGCACTGATCACGTGGCTGATCATGCACTGATCACGAGACTGATCATGCACTAATCACGTCTATATCATGCACTGATCACATGACTGCCCATGCACTGATCACCCGGATGATCATACACTGATCACGCGACAGATCATGCACTGATCACGTGGCTATCATGCACTGCTCACGCGGCTGTTCATGCAATGATCACGTAGCTACCATGTACTGGTCACGTTACTGATCATGCACTGATCACGTAATTCATCATGCACTGATTAGGTGACTTATCATGCACTGTTAACGTGAGTGATCATGCACTGATCACGTGACTGATCATGCACTGATCTCGTGGCTATCATGCACGGCTCATGTGGCTGATCATGCAATGATCACGTAGCTACCATGTACTGGTCACGTGACTGATCATGCACTGATCACGTAACTGATCATGCACTGATCACGTGGCTGATCATGCACTGATCACGTGGCTGATCATCCACTGATCACGTGACTGATCATGCACTGATCACGTGACTGATCATGCACTGATCACGTGCCTGGTCATGCACTGATCACGTGCCTGGTCATGCACAGATCACGTACCTGATCATGCACTGATCACGTGGCTGATCATGCACTGATCACCTGGCTGATCATGCACTGATCACGTGGCTGATCATGCACTGATACCGTGACTGAGCATGGACTGATCACATGACTATCATGTAGTGATCACGTGACTTAATGGCTCTGATCATGTGACTGATCATGCACTGATAATGTTTGCTATCATATACTGATCATGTGCCTCTGGAGGCAATAAACAAAGAGCTGAGTAGGCACGAATTATACAGTCAGCAGGCAATAATCATGGAACTCAGCTGTGAGGAATCATGCTGCTCAGCTGGCAATAATCAAGCAGCTAGCAGGCAGGAATTACGCAGCACAGCTGTCAATTGTCAAGCAGATGACAGGCAGGAATCGTGCAGCTCAGCTGGCAATTGTCAAGCAGATGAGCAGACAGTAATCACGCAGCTCAGCAGGCCCTGATCACGTGACTGAGCAGGCACTGTTCACGTGGCTGATCATACACTGATCACGTGACTGATCATGCACTGATCACGTGGCTATCATGCACTGATCACATGGCTGATCATACACTGTTCACGTGTCTGACCATGCACTGATCACGTGGCTGATCATACAGTGCTCAGGTAACTGATCATGCACTGATCACGTGGCTATCATGGACTGATCACGTGGCTGATCATGCACTGTTCACGTGGCTGATCACGCACCTGTCACGTGACATATCATGCACTGATCACGTGGCACTCATGCACTGATCACGTGGCTGATCATGCACTGCTCACGTGGCTCATCATGCACTGATCACGTAGCTACCATGCACTGGTCACGTGACTGATCATGCACTGATCACGTAACTGATCATGCACTGATCACGTGACTGATCATGCACTGATCACGTGACTGATCATGCACTGATCACGTGGCTATCATGCTCTGCTCACGTGGCTGATCATGCAATGATCACGTAGCAACAATGTACTGGTCACGTGACTGATCATGCACTGATCACGTAATTGATCCTGCACTGATCACGTGGCTCATCATGCACTGATCACGTGGCTGATCACACTGTATCACGTGACTGATCATGCACTGATCACGTGGCTATCATGCACTGATCACGTGGCTGATCATGCACTGATCACGTGGCTATCATGCCTGATCACGTGGCTGATCACGCACGTATCACATGACTGATCATGCACTGATCACGTGGCTGATCATGCACTGATCACGTGGCTATCATGCACTGATCACGCGGCTGATCATGCACTGATCACGTAGCTACCATGTACTGGTCACGTGACTGATCATGCACTGATCACGTAACTGATCATGCACTGATCACGTGACTGATCATGCACTGATAACGTGACTGATCATGCACTGATCACGTGACTGATCATCCACTGATCTCGTGGCTATCATGCACGGCTCATGTGGCTGATCATGCAATGATCACCTAGCTACCATATACTGGTCACGTGACTGATCATGCACTGATCACGTAATTGATCATGCACTGATCACGTGGCTGATCATGCACTGATCACGTGGCTGATCATGCACTGATCACGTGACTGATCATGCACTGATCACGTGACTGATCATGCACTGATCACGTGGCTATCATGCACTGATCACTTGGCTGGTCATGCACTGATCACGTGCCTGGTCATGCACAGATCACGTGACTGATCATGCACTGAACACGTGACTGATCATGCACTGATCACGTGGCTATCATGCACTGACTCACGTGGCTGATCATGCACTGATCACGTAGCTACCATGCACCGGTCAGTTGACTGATCATGCACCCATCAGGTGACGGATCATGCACTGATCACGTGGCTATCATGCACTGTTCACGTGGCTGATCATACACTGATCACGTGCCTGGTCATGCACAGATCACGTGACAAATCATGCACTGATCACATAGCTATCATGAACTGATCACCTGGCTGATCATGCACTGATCACGTGGCTTATCATGCACTGATACCGTGACTGAGCATGGACTGATCACATGACTATCATGTAGTGATCACGTGGCTATCATGCACTACTCACGTGGCTGATCATGCAATGATCATGTAGCTACCATGTACCGGTCAGGTGACTGATCATACACCCATCAGGTGACGGATCATGCACTGATCACGTGGCTATCATGCACTGTTCACGAGGCTGATCATGCACTGATCACGCCTATATCATGCACTGATCACATGACTGCCCATGCACTGATCACGTGACTGATCATACACTAATCACGTGACAGATCATGCACTGATCACGTGGCTGATCATGCACTGATACCGTGACTGAGCATGGACTGATCACATGACTATCATGTAGTGATCACGTGACTTAATGGCGCTGATCATGTGACTGATCATGCGCTGATCATGTTTGCTATCATACACTGATCATGTGCCTCTGGAGGCAATAAACAAAGAGCTGAGTAGGCACGAATAAAACAGTCAGCAGGCAATAATCATGGAACTCAGGTGTGAGGAATCATGCTGCTCAGCTGGCAATAATCAAGCAGCTGAGCAGGCAGGAATTACGCAGCACAGCTGACAATTGTCAAGCAGATGACAGGCAGGAATCGTGCAGCTCAGCTGGCAATTGTCAAGCAGATGAGCAGACGGTAATCACGCAGCTCAGCAGGCCCAGATCACGTGACTGAGCATGCACTGTTCACGTGGCTGATCATACGCTGCTCACGTAACTGATAATGCACTGATCACGTGGCTATCATGCACTGATCACGTGGCTGATCATACACTGTTCACGTGTCTGACCATGCACTGATCACGTGGCTGATCATACACTGCTCACGTAACTGATCATGCACTGATCACGTGGCTGATCATGCACTGATCAGTTGGCTATCATGCACTTTTTACTTGGCTGATCAAACACTGATCACGTGACTGATCATGCACTGATCATCTGGCTATCGTGCACTCATTAACTGGCTATCGTGCACTGATCACGTGGTTGATCATACACTGATCACGAGACTGATCATGCACTAATCACGTCTATATCATGCACTGATCACATGACTGCCCATGCACTGATCACCCAGATGATCATACACTGATCATGCGACAGATCATGCACTGATCACGTGGCTATCATGCACTGCTCACGCGGCTGTTCATGCAATGATCACGTAGCTACCATGTACTGGTCACGTGAGTGATCATGCACTGATCACGTAATTGATCATGCACTGATCAGGTGACTTATCATGCACTGTTAACGTGAGTGATCATGCACTGATCACGTGACTGATCATGCACTGATCACGTGGCTATCATGCACTACTCACGTGGCTGATCATGCAATGATCACGTAGCTACCATGTACCGGTCAGGTGACTGATCATACACCCATCAGGTGACGGATCATGCACTGATCACGTGGCTATCATGCACTGTTCACGTGGCTGATCATACACGGATCACCTGCCTGGTCATGCACAGATCACGTGACAAATCATGAACTGATCACATAGCTATCATGAGCTGATCACCTGGCTGATCATGCACTGATCACGTGGCTGATCATGCACTGATACCGTGACTGAGCATGGACTGATCACATGACTATCATGTAGTGATCCCGTGACTTAATGGCGCTGATCATGTGACTGATCATGCGCTGATCATGTTTGCTATCATACACTGATCATGTGCCTCTGGAGGCAATAAACAAAGAGCTGAGTAGGCACGAATCAAACAGTCAGCAGGCAATAATCATGGAACTCAGGTGTGAGGAATCATGCTGCTCAGCTGGCAATAATCAAGCAGCTGAGCAGGCAGGAATTACGCAGCACAGCTGATAATTGTCAAGCAGATGACAGGCAGGAATCGTGCAGCTCAGCTGGCAATTGTCAAGCAGATGAGCAGACGGTAATCACGCAGCTCAGCAGGCCCAGATCACGTGACTGAGCATGCACTGTTCACGTGGCTGATCATACGCTGCTCACGTAACTGATCATGCACTGATCACGTGGCTATCATGCACTGATCACGTGGCTGATCATACACTGTTCACGTGTTTGACCATGCACTGATCACGTGGCTGATCATACACTGCTCACGTAACTGATCATGCACTGATCACGTGGCTGATCATACACTGATCAGTTGGCTATCATGCACTTATTACTTGGCTGATCATACACTGATCACGTGACTGATCATGCACTGATCATCTGGCTATCGTGCACTCATTAACTGGCTATCGTGCACTGATCACGTGGCTGATCATACACTGATCACGAGACTGATCATGCACTGATCACGTCTATATCATGCACTGATCACGTGACTGCCCATGCACTGATCACCCGGATGATCATACACTGATCATGCGACAGATCATGCACTGATCACGTGGCTATCATGCACTGCTCACGCGGCTGTTCATGCAATGATCACGTAGCTACCATGTACTGGTCACGTGAGTGATCATGCACTGATCACGTAATTGATCATGCACTGATCACGTGACTTATCATGCACTGTTAACGTGACTGATCATGCACTGATCACGTGACTGATCATGCACTGATCTCGTGGCTGATCATGCACGGCTCACGTGGCTGATCATGCACTGATCACGTGACTGATCATGCACTGATCACGTGACTGATCATGCACTGATCACGTGGCTGATCATGCACTGATCACGTGGCTGATCATGCACTGATCACGTGCTGATCATGCACTGATCACGTGACTGATCATGCACTGATCACGTGACTGATCATGCACTGATCACGTGGCTGATCATGCACTGATCACGTGGCTGATCATGCACTGATCACGTGGCTGATCATGCACTGATCACGTGGCTATCATGCACTGATCACGTGGCTGATCATGCACTGATCACGTGGCTGATCATGCACTGTTCCCGTGACTGATCATGCACTGATCACGTGACTGATCATGCAGTGATCACGTGGCTATCATGCACTGCTCACGTGGCTGATCATGCACTGATCACGTGGCTATCATGCACTGATCACGTGGCTGATCATGCACTGATCACGTAACTGATCATGCACTGATCACGTGGCTGATCATGCACTGATCACGTGGCTGATCATGCACACTGTTCACGTGACTGATCATGCACTGATCACGTGGCTGATCATGCACTGATCACGTGGCTGATCATGCACTGATCACGTGGCTGATCATGCACTGATCACGTGGCTGATCATGCACTGATCACGTGACTGATCATGCACTGATCACGTGGCTGATCATGCAGTGATCACGTGGCTATCATGCACTGCTCACGCGGCTGATCACGCACTGATCACGTGGCTACCATGCACTGGTCACGTGACTGATCATGCACCTGATCACGTAACTGATCATGCACTGATCACGTGACTGATCATGCACTGATAACGTGACTGATCATGCACTGATCACGTGACTGATCATGCACTGATCACGTGGCTATCATGCACTGTTCTCATGTGGCTGATCATGCAATGATCACGTAGCTACCATGCACTGGTCACGTGACTGATCATGCACTGATCACGTAATTGATCATGCACTGATCACGTGGCTGATCATGCACTGATCACGTGGCTGATCATGCACTGATCACGTGACTGATCATGCACTGATCACGTGGCTGATCATGCACTGATCACGTGGCTATCATGCACTGATCACGTGGCTGATCATACACTGATCACGTGCCTGATCATGCACTGATCACATGACTGATCATGCACTGATCACGTGACTGAT